>NC_135669.1:16849712-17107787 GCF_964188315.1 Podarcis muralis
AATTTTTGTTGGCATCCGTCTGTCTTGACTTTTGAGAGACAATGGAAAGTGCTTCTGGGAGTGAAGTCAAACCACTGGAGAATCACAGCGCCTGTTGTGGCTGCAGAGACTGGTAACTTGTAACTGCTGCCTCCTGCATTGTTTTTTGCTGCGATAGCAGCACCATAATGACCCCTTGGGGCGCAAGCCTGCGCAGTGTGCATGGAGTTGCTGGAAGGAGCCATCCAACCGTCTTAGGGACTCTGCTTCTTAGCCTTTTCTTCTCCCAAAGATGTCCCACAAAGCAGCAAGTACGAATTTTTCTTCGGGGTTTACTCCCAAAGCCCTTCTCACAAATTAGCAAGGCAGCAGAGGTTTAGGACCAGTTTTTTCCTTCTCCTAGATGAGCTACCTTCCCAGGTTGACAAGCTCCATCTGCCCCTCGTTTCCCTCTACAGCACATGCAGTAACTGCTTCCTTGAAGCAGTTGGTCTTGTTCACTCAATCCGCCAGTCTGTTTCTGCATGCAGGGGAAGTCCCTAACACATGGAGGATCTGAGACTCATTGGCTACCCTCACTCGGTTTAGCTGGCCCATTGAAGCTGTTTCCCCTAGAAGTGGCTGCTGTTGCATGCTGACAGCTTCTAGAAGAACTGAGTGCAGGATGGGGTCCAAAGGTGGACAGACTACCCCAGGAGCATGGCATGCCCCTCACCAGAGGTACTGCCATTCCCTTAACACTCCACACACCCCTGTATAAAATAGAAACTCAGTAAGTATTTGTGTTACGTTTTGTATATTATTTTGACATAGTGTTGTCAACTGGTAAACAAAGAAAGCATTTGCATCTATTTGCTATATCTTCCATGCCCACTTTGGTAAAAATGTATGTAAATAATGTTTTATGAGTGCTTACATTTTGCTACATCTCTTTGTATGTTGTGCATGTCAAGTGATTTGCTGTGTGCTTTTAATCCTTTCTCAACACTAACCCAAGTTTTAAAGGACCTGTAACTGCACCTGGCCTTTTCTCCCTCATCTTATTTTCTCTTTCCCTCAGTTGTTTCTCCTACCTACTGTTGCCTAAGGCGCAACTACAGGCGACCCTGACTGGATCACCCAATATTCTTAAAAGTTTAATAACTGCAGTGGTTTGGATTGGAACTGGGGAAGGGAGGTTAATGCACAGTAAGGAAACAGTGTCACTGATTGGTCTGTATTCCCAGTACATTTCAAAAAATCATCTTTTTCCAAGAGTGAGGGGATATTTTATTCCTAAAACATAAGAAATACTTTTTAAAAATCCTACCCCTATGGCAAATTTTGAGCAGTTTTTACTGTGTTTCCTAAAGGGGGAAAAAAAGGACTTACATAGGTTTGGAATAAAGAACAGTTTGTCTATCTACTTGTGTTAACTGTCTCTATCTCTGCAATCCCAACTCATACTCCTCCCCATCACCACCCCTGTTATTTAAGCAGAAGGATATGAGTAGGAACTCCTCTGTTACATTATTTTGGATAAGCTTCTTGTGGGCAGAAGCCAGCCTGTTTTGCAGTTGTAGTTTGGTAAGGTGCCATATATCCTGTTGACTTTTTCTTCTTATTTTTTTTTTTTGAGGGGGATGTACCCTGATAGAGCTAAACACTTTCTAAATTGGCATCAACAGCCTAAATTCATAGCAGCAATGGCTGCTAGTGCTGATGGCTGTATTACCTCTAGAAGCAGAAGCAATATGCTTCTGATAATGCCAGTTGCTGGGGATCACAGATAAGGAGAGTGCTGTTGCATTCCTGTCTCTGCTTGTGGTCTTCACATAGGCATCCCAAGGTGAACAGAATACTGTTATAGATAGGCCTTTGGTGTGATCCAGCAGTGCTTTTCCTATGTTACATTTTCAGTAAGACTCAAGCTGTCAATTTTTCGAGAGTTGCCTCTAAATTGGCCAGACCTCTGTGATCTAACTTACCCCTGCTCTGTCAGCTGATGATAGTTCTACCCTTTGGAGAATTATGCCTTGACTCTCAGTGGTAGCTCTGTGATGTATCCGGCCTGCTCTCCAAATCAGTATAGGTTGGAGATCCTCTCCATTCACCCATAAGAATGCACTGAAACATTGGGAGATCTTCCCTCTTACAGCTCTTTACTACTTCGATTGGAGTATGATAGGAAGCCTGGGGTGCTGAGAGTTATTATTCCTTGCACAGTAATCTTGACTGTTTGTGCTGGTGATTGCCCACTGCTGGCTTTACCATCCAAACTCAGTGGACAGTAAGTCTGATTATTTTACACTCTGCTAAGTAGATTGAGATGAGAGGCATATTACCAGAAATGCAGCAGACGGAAGGATGGATAGATAGAAAGGAGCTGGCAAGTTGAGGGCTGCTGTAGCAGCTCTTCTACTTCCTTGGAACTTCCTTGTAATGTGTGAAGATTCTTACCATGGGGCATAGGCATGTCTGTCCATTCTTCTCCAGACAGGTGAACTCCTGAGTGGCTCAACCTTGGACTCTTTGCCTCCTTTCTTCAGGTGTGTGTGTGCACACCTGTAGCTGCCACTTGCATCGTTGCCAGATGTTCTGACTGCAACTAGCTCTTGCCTGTTCAGGGCACGCTCTTGTGAGTGAAAGTGTGCAAGCTGTGTGTGGGGGGGGGCACTCCTTTTGTACTGTGAGGCAGGGAAAACAAGCCCTTGACTTCTTCATGAGTCAGCTGAATCATTGCCCAAAGTTGCAGGGTGGGTAACAAAGTTAACACCTGGTGTTTAATTCTACTGCAGAGGAGGCCACGAGAAGGAAAATTTCATATTCACAAATACACATTCTTAATGCTGTGGAGCGTTAAGCTTTGAGACTAAGGAGCTTCCTTTTGCTTCATCATGAGGTTGCCAAATCACTGCTGCTGCCTTGACAGCGGTCAAACTGAGATTTTTTTTACATAGGATATGCTTGTTCCTAAGCTCTCACTGTGTGAATATAGGTACACTCTTTAAATCTGAGCAGCTCTCATCTTGGAGTGAGCTTGTTGACAAACGCTGCAGAGATGGCAAAACCAATGGAAGCAACACATTTCCATCTGGAAGGGACCTGAATGGCAGAGTTTTGGGCATCTATAACTCACATGTTTGCAACAGGCCAGGATGATGTGGTGAAGTAGCTCAGCTCTGATCTGTTGCATCTTCCCTCAGCCTGTTGTTTGGTAACTATAATCAATGAGAGCTGCTAATACTACTTAGCTTAATTTTTCCACCTCTTCAATGGAGTGTAGCTGGAGCAATGATGAGTAATAGAGTTTTTTTGTGTGTGTTCTTAAGAAATGCTGCTCTAACCTTTTTAAGCTTGGATGGGTAGATTGAGCATTTTAATCTCTAGATTTTTCCATTGCATTGGAGTGATGGAGCATTCTTCTCAAGTGAATCACTCCTAACACATAGAGCTTTTTTTTTTTTTTTTTTTTTGTTAACTGAAGTCTCTGTAGGAAAGTGACTTTTTACTGTGAATCTTGGTAGCTGTTTATGCCTCTTGGCCTGCCTTCTTGGCATTGAGGACAAACCTGAGTGTTGTACTGGTCTCTCTCTCTCTCTCTCTCTCTCTCTCTCTCTCTCTCTGTCCTCATGCTATCTCAGTGCCCTTTATCATCCTAAACATTCCACTGCTGAGATGTGATTCTCCCACACCCGCCTCCCCCAATTCCTTTCCTGCAGGCCTGAATAATTTTGCATACTTTGGGTCACATAGAGACAGACAGACAGGCCTCCCTTAGACAGACAAAGCCAAGGGTTCTCAAGTGAGAGGAGGAGAGAAATGGGCATGAAACTGTGGCTGATACAGGGTTACTATAGAAACCAGCCGTTCTTAATAGTGCCCTGCTGCTATTTTGTGGCTTGCTCCAGTGGCCTTGGTGTCTTCTGCAAGACCAACGAGGCAAGAAAGCGCCCACCCCCTTACAACCAAAAAGAATGGTGCAGTCTCTTTTTCTTTAACCTTGGGACTTTGTTCAGTTCTTCAGGTGCCTCAGCATTTGGCAGCTTGGCACTGAGTGGCACTGCCAACTGGTCTCTGGTATTCTCTGCCAAGCGCAGCACAGGAAGCACTGCTAAGCCTGTGTACAGTCCTGAAAATAAGCGTTCAGTAAACATATGGTTGAAAGGGAGACTCATGGAGCAGAAGAGCTGAAAATGCAGGGGTATCTAGTGCTCTCTTTGCCAGGCCTGGAAGTGTTTTGTGAGCGAAGGACCCTAGTGCCTGGGAAGGCATACCCTTCCAGTTCTGGCTTTGGGTGCCTGTTTGCCAGTAATGCAACTTGATGCAGAAAACTGCCTTCTCCTTGATGATGTTTGTCCAGATATTTACCCTTCTTTCCACAGTCTGATCTAATCGTTGTATCATAGACCGCTTCATGACTGTGTGATGTTGGGTGTACTAAGCCTTCCGTTTTCAGGAGGTGTAAAGCAGAAGGAAAATAATAATGCTTTCCCCCCTTCTGCTTATTCATAACTGGTATGAAACATCTATCTGTGGGCTGGCAACAGCTGGCCCTGCCTTCCATGACATCAGAGGACTCGATTCCTCCTCCAGCTTCTTCTGTTGGCTTTGGCGCTCTTACGTCACAAAGGGATGGGGCATCCAATGGCCATGCAGTTGAACTTGAAGCATGTTAGGGATCCCTTAAAACCGAAATCCCAATTTCAAGGAGTAACTTTTGCTCTCATTGTAGAAGATAACACACCTTGGTGTAAATCAGCTGTTAGTTTTTGGAGGCCTTTGGTGGCAAAGCCTGTTAGCCATGGGTAGATGCTTCTGCCTATGGTTGTGATTATGTTCATTTTGCTGCTTTCCGTAAAAAGCAGTTTAGAAAAGGTAACGTCGATTAAAGCCAGTGTGTGCTTCCCTCATTCCTATCCCTGTTTCCTCCTTGCTTTCTCATAGGAGGGACTCTAGCTCAGTGGTAGAGACATGCTGCTTTGCATGCAGAAGGTTTCAAGTGCAGAATCTCTCCATATTCAGTCTTGGTTAACTTGGCTGGAAAGGCTATTTCTTTGCCTAAGGGCAATGGAGAGAGTTTCTTTGTCAGTAATATTTGGCCAGAGCAGGGGTAGGGGATCTGTGCCCCTCCAGATGTTGCCATGCTACAACTCCCACCATCTCTGTCCCTTGACTGTGCTGGCGGGCTACTGGGGCTACTGGGAGAGCCACCCCTGGGCTGGTTACCAGGCTTATGCTGTCAATTAAGCAAATACATGTAATAAGGGATCTCTGATTTTAAATGTTTTCATGGCTTTTGTTATGTAAATGTATATTTGTTGTAAACTGCTATCATGTTGTTTCCCAAACAGCTGTGTACAAATACTTTTAATAAACAAACAAACAAACAAACAAACAAATAAATGTAAGGCCTACTTCCCACCAAGAAACATTCTCTTCCAGCACTCCTGATGCTGGGTGCTGACAACTGCTGACACACATGCTATGTCTGCTGCTTTTCAAATCCATGGACCAGCTATCATGAAAATGCATAAGCGTCTTCTCACTAAAACTACTTTCTGCTTTAGGGAAATAGGTTGGTGCCTCCATGCTAGGGGCTTACTGTGCAACTGAACTTCAGCCACAACACAAGGAATTTACTCTTGTTTTTTTCCCTGGCATTTGGGGCGGCTTCTCAAATTGCTGCTGCTTCTATAAATTCTTAATGCTAGTCAGGGAAGTGGTTGGGCACTGTCTACCTCTGCTAGTTGCAAAGGGTCAGCTGAGTATCTTCAGCACAGGTTAAGCTGACCAGTTTTCAAGAAGTTTGTTTGCTGAATGTGTCTGAGCCCTGTGATCTTTGATTGGCTGCGAATTTGGCTCTTATTTCCATGCCTGTGCATTGGGAACATATTCTTTGGAATAAGGAATGGTTGTACAAAGCTTTCTTTAAAACCCCTGATGTCCAAGAAGTTCTTCTGGGTTTTCTTGTGAGGTGAGAAAGGAAAGTGGGGCAGAGGGAAAAAGATGGCTTAAATACTGCGAAACAGTGAGAAGTGAGGCATGGAATACAAACAAGAATTTGGGCTGGGCGAGAAGTGGCCTTGCAAAAAAAAAAAAAAATCTGCATCCTATTTGTGGGGGATGAAATGGGGTGGCGGGGGAAGGATCCATTGAATTCCCCAACTGCAGATGGCTGAAAAAAAATCTCAAACTTTATATTCTAGTAAATGTTGGCTCTGTTCATGCTGAAATAAAACTGTCTTCTTTGGTTCATACTAGTGTCTGAAGGAACCAGTGGACTCAGAGGAGAGCTGGAAGGAGGAAGGGGCCAAGTTCACACTTTTTTCCAGCAATCTTAAAATAATAAATCTTAAAATATCAAATATCAAAATGGGTCCCACGCATGCACCCATTATTTCCCAGGCAGAGGCTGGATCTGGACATTTCACCAAGTATTCTCCAAGGGCCCCTGAAATTCTCCCAACAGTTTGCAGGGAGCCCATAGAAATCTTTTGTTGAAAATTCTTCAGCCCAACCATACTTTCCAAGGTAAGCCACCTCCTTAGAATGAGGGAGGCCTTTAATTTTTAGGGATTCCTTTTGAAGTCTACTGACTCTTTGAAAAAACAACCTACCTGCCCCCATAGTTTAACCTCTGTGCAAATGCTCTCCACTCCACCTCTCTACCTCAACCTCCTGTCATGTATTACCATCCCTGAAGCTCCCAGGCTTGTGATATGCATGAGTATGAATAATGGCACCCAAAGCCCACAAAGGGGGCCGAGTCTTCAGTGACGTTTTTTCTATTCACAAAAATAGATACAGCTGAACTGCTTGTGCTTAATCCTACTGTTGTCATCAGCTGGTTGTGGCTTGGAGCTTGTGAAAGGAGGGTCAAGCACTGAACATCCTGTGCGTGTGAATCAGAGAGTGCTCTGGACCAGGACTGTGGGAAGGTGACTTTCTACAGTGACGGCAGCACGGGAGTTTCTGCTGACGGATGGCAAGGCAGCATTTAGCTTCCACTGACAGATCTGGCTTCTGTATTGTGAAATGGGATCTCCTGCAAAGTGAGCAGCCAAGAAGCTTCTCTACCTGACTCAACTGTTTATTGTGGTTGGGTGGGGGCAGATGAGCTCAGCTGGGTATCCTGGGGACATTACCCACCCACCTACTAGGGGAGGTAGCAGCAGCATGAAGGAACTCCCTGTCGCAACTGCCCTCTGTGTCAAAGAAGGAAGCACTAACAGTGCCAAAGCCAAGAGGCAAAGGCCTTAGCTACACTTCCCTTGTTTAAAATTATTAAACGACATCCCAAGTGATAAAGCTGTGTTTGGCCTTATTCAGGTGGGGTTGGTTAAATGGAGTCTTGAGGTGGCTAAAAATTTAGGGTTGACTGCTAGTGACCATCGTGCCATAGCAAGTGATTGGTAATGCTATTATAATCTCTCGGACCAGGAGGGGCAAAGTTCAGGTCCTCTTTGCAAGACAGCTCTGGTGGTGGGGCTTCTTAATGTGCAGCTTCCACTGCTATAAACACTGCCTGTCACTGCTGTCGACATCCTGGTAATGGTTCCCTCCGGAGAACAAGGTCACAGCAAAGGATTCCAGTGAATGAGCAGGGAAGAACAGAAATGTGGTCTGAAATTCCTTCTAGCTGGCTCATCCTGCACTCTTGATGTGCAGGGGAGGGACATTTGCGTCACTGTGCCTTGCATAAGGACATGGGGCTGCAGCTCTGGCAGTTGTGACAGTCTTGGAAGGCTGCTGCTAATTGGCTGTTTGTGTGCCCAGTGGAGAGAGGCACAGCAGTGTTTTAAGCTAGTTTGGCAGAGCTATAGAAAGCTCTTGTTTTTCTGAGCCTGTTATCATCTTCTGAGAGCTGGAGCTTTAGGAGCATCTGCCCCTTCTATCAGCTTCAGTGTTTGATGCAAAATGCATATGCATCTCCTTCAGTGATGCTAAACATTTGCTGCCCTGACAGTATGGAAGTAAAATGTTTCTGTTGGTGGGGGACAAATGTGTTTTGCCTTAGTTGTTGAATTCTCCCATCAGTGGCAAGTTTTCTCCTCTGTCCAGAGGCAAATGCTGGTTTTCTGTTCATTCCCTTACATTACAACAGAATGTGGTCCCTTTGGAACCATTTTGGGTTCAGAGAGCATCAACCATTAACCTACTTTGTATTTATTAAATGAAACAAAAACCAGAATAGACCCAGCATTGGCTCCTCATCCCAGTGTGTGGTTATTAGCCTTCCTTAGCCTAGTGCCTCCAGATGTTTTGGACTACATTTCCCATCATCCCCAGCCAGCGGAGGCTAGGGCTGATGGGAGATGTAGTCCAAAACATCTGGAGGGCACCAGGCTGGGGAAGGTTGTTCTAAGGACAACTGCCTGCTCAACAGTAGTGTTCCCTCAGCACCCTTCTCCATCTTAAGAGTACAGGAATCACTTTGCCTTAACACGCTCCCCCTGCCCCAATAAAGGTTTTAACAATTTAAGACAGTAGCAACTGGTCTCATGGCAAGGCCATCTGTTTTTGGAATAATTGCAGCTCAGTCCAGAATGTTTATAGTTGGGAAATTAGTTTTTTTCCCTGAATCAAGGAAGAAAAACCTAAAGGGTTAGGCAGTAAAATGCAATCTTAAAAATAAATTCCGAATTGATACTTAACAATCCCACTGCTGTCGATAGGACAGGATAGCTTTATGAGACACAATACCTTTTTGATAACTGTACTCTCATTACCAACACTGTCTTGAAGCTGTCTTGAAGTTTCTTGGACTCTGAGCCCAAAGACCAATATGGTAACGAGAGCAAGAAGTAGGACAGGGGAAACAATTTGGGCATGGATTGGTCAAAGATCTAAGGGGGAACACATACCAGTTGGGTCACAGTATCAACCCCAGCACTGTAGGTTGCTTTCAGGTGTCTCTCTACACACGTGTAATTGGAGGGCAGGAATCTATCTGTGGTTAGAAACAGATTTTACAAAACTCCTGAGAATGGGTGAGGATATATAACAGGCAACACAGTGGTTCATTGTTAAGTATAAGGTGGGAACTGTTTACTTCCAGGAGGGATTGAATCGGCTAAGGCAGAACTAATGGTGATTAAAAATTCATTTTCTCACAGCTATTTCTGTGCTGCTTATTTTTTAAAAATGTATTTATTACATTTATATACCACCTTTTTTTCTTCCAAAGGGTGGTGGGGTACACACTTCTCCTTCCCATTTCATCCTCACAACAATCCTGTGAGGTAGTTTAGGCTCAGTGATTGGTCCAAGGTCACCCAGCGAGCTTCATAGCTGAGTGGGGATTTGAACCCTGGAAGATAGGTGACGAAAACAGAGGCATGATTGAACAAAAGAATAACTGAGATGGATTTTCTATAGATAACTGGAGCACATTGCAAACACGATCATATGCATCATTGTACTCTCATTGAATGTAACCTGGTCAGCTTCCATGTTAAAGAACAAACTCACTCATTCATTTATGAATTCTATTATCACAGAATTGTAGAGTTGGAAGGGACCCTGAGGGTCATCTACTCCAACCCTTTGCAATTCAGGAATTTCAGCTAGATCATACATGGCAGATGGCCATCTCAGCTCTGCTTAAAAACCTCCAAGGAAGGTGGAGATTTGGAAGAAGAAAGACTACTGCAGAAGCTATTGTTTGTTTGCAAAAGGGGCACCTGAAGAGATCTATAGCCTCGGAGGTTTCAGCTGCAGTGTGATAGTCTAGGGATGCCCCAGCCTCATTCCAGTGTGT
This sequence comes from Podarcis muralis, assembly GCF_964188315.1. NCBI lineage: Eukaryota > Metazoa > Chordata > Lepidosauria > Squamata > Lacertidae > Podarcis > Podarcis muralis. Next base: position 16,859,434 of record NC_135669.1, read on the forward strand.
GGAATTCTTCATATTGCAAAAAGCTTATAAGATGCAGAGCTCCATTGCTGCCAGTCTCCTCCCAGTCGAACCTCTTTAGTGAGTGTGGAAGCCTTTCCTGTCAGGCTTCCACGCTCGCTAATTCTCCTGCCTTCCAGACTGACCAGTACTCCCATCCTAGAGGAAACAAATTTGGGTCTCTAACATGGATGCCAGTTAAGAGTAGTTTTAAGTTCTCTTTCTCTTGACTTCCTTAAGTTGCCCACGTGCTGCATTTGAACATTGTGTGCTTCTCACTCCAAGATTTTGGCCATGCTGGTGATATGTTATAGATAGCCAGTGTGGGGCCGTGGATCAACTCTTGCACTTGAATCTTGGATTCAAATCTCTGCTCAGCTATGTAGCTTTTTGAGCAAATCCTGATCCTACATGGTCCTGGGTCCTTAGAGAAAAAGCAAGACAGAAGCACGTAAAATAATACCTGACTGAGAGGATGTCTTTATCCTTTGAAACTCATAGGATTGCTTGTGGATTGATGGCAACTTGGATATGCATTCAGTAAGTCTTGCTAGCTGGTATCTGTCAACAAATGCTTGGACATTTTTTGTACCCAGCTTCCAAGCCTTAGCTGCAAATTTGATCAGCATTATATTGTGTAGTATATGCCAAAGGAGGTGTATTTTAAGATTTATTTCCTGTATTTATAGACTGCCTTTGCCATAGATGGTCACAAAGCAGTTCATACAACAATTATCTTGGTGACAGGGCAGGGATATAAGGAATCAAGCAACCCTTAAGACTGCATTGATGGCTTAACTGTAGCTTTAATGGCTCATATGAGAGTATGAGTAGTAAGGAAGTGTAAAGAGGGAGATGAGAATTTTGGTGAGCAGCCATTTATACAGGTAGACCACTCCTGTGACCTGCTAAGATGTGTTCATAAGGGGCTGACTGTAACAATTGGCCTTCTTGGGTTTCTCCAAGGCAGGGGTGCCCAAACTTTTTTCAAAGAGGGCCAGATTTGATGAAGTGAACATGAGTGAGGGCTGACCAAAGTTTTTAGGATTGAAGTTGTTGAGCTTTTTTTACAATTTTACCCCAGGACATATACTGCCATGGGGGCCAGATTAAATCGACCGGTGGGCCGGATTAAGCCCCCAAAATGAACTTTGGACATGCCTACTCTAAGGAGATCATTCCTTCCATCCTGTGATTAAGTGTGTGATGTAGACACCTCAGTGAATGACAAAACAAATGAGCCTCTTTGCTGATTTTAGACTTCTTAGAAATTATATGATTGATCCGAGAGGGTTGTAAAACGGTTGTCTGATACATTATTATGATCTGAGTTAGTGCAGGTTGTATGAAGCCCCTGAAATGGCTTCCTTGTTGGGAATGTTGTCTTCGGTCTCTCAGCAGCTTGAGCAAAACTTCCATTCTAAACACAGTAGTTGCTGCAAGTGAAATGTGGAATATGGGAACTCTCCGTGTTTCTTAGCCTATCCTTTCTCAGGCCCCAAGTATACTTCTTTGCCACCAGTTCACCTCACTGCTATTTACTAAACAGCCTCCTATTACGTGCATCTGTAAATGGGAGAGCGCAAGTCATCCTGCCCCTTTGCAAATCCCAGCCAGCTCCTGTGGAAACTGTGACCTAAGAGCTGCAAGTGTCTCTAACAGACCAGGTGTCGGCTTTCTGAGTAAGATCGTGGCTATAATGCAAGGCTAGCAGCCCTTGTGATTAAGTAGCAAATGTCACGCCAGTGCAGATAGGATAACATTCCACGGCTGCTCAGCACTAACCCAGGAATTAGCTGGTGATAGCATTTCAAGAATTTTCTGGTCGTTCTTGGAGAAACAAAAGGCCGTCTCTTGGATAGCGTCCTAGTCCACGAATGGCAAGACCAGGAGTGTTTTCATATTTTCCTTCTTTGATTGCATTTATCTGTTAAATTATTTATTTTTTACCCATTTGGAAAAAAAAACTGTTTATGTGGTACTCTGACCCAAATTTGTATAGAACGGGGATGTCAGCTAGAAGTCGTTGACTGACAACACGACCTTTCCGCTTGCCTTGGAAACTGCCTCAGTATCCCATTGCTAGGCATTGCGAGGCCAAAGCAGCTGGTGGTTCAGTTCCATGGGCTGAAGTGGGAATTTAACACAGCCCCCCAAATGAGAAAACTGAACTTGGCCTCTGGATCTACGCATTGTTTCAGCTTTGGCTGCCTTGGAGACTTTTGAAATGTTTGATCAGGAGAGGTTGTGAGTGTCTCTTTGGATAAGTGTTTTGGAAGAGATTGGAGGCAGGGGGTAGCCCTGTTTTTGTGATAAAGTGCCTGGAGGCTCATTTTTGTTCCACTGGAATGCCATCTTGTTTGAACATAGGGTTAGATCTCAGAAATATCCCCAAAAGAGAGAAATGAGAAGCCATTGGAAAGTGGTGAAAATGTTACCCACCCCCATTAGATATCTTGCCAAATTTATGTGAGGGTTCTTCTATGCTCTAAAGGTAAAGGTACCCCTGCCCATATGGGCCAGTCTTGACAGACTCTAGGGTTGTGCGCCCATCTCACTCTAGAGGCCGGGGGCCAGCGCTGTCCGCAGACACTTCCAGGTCACGTGGCCAGCGTGACAAGCTGCATCTGGCGAGCCAGCGCAGCACACGGAACGCCATTTACCTTCCCGCTAGTAAGCGGTCCCTATTTATCTACTTGCACCCAGGGGTTCTTTCAAACTGCTAGGTTGGCAGGCGCTGGGACCGAGCAACGGGAGCGCACCCCGCCGCGGGGATTCGAACCGCCAACCTTTCGATCGGCAAGTCCTAGGCGCTGAGGCTTTAACCCATAGCGCCACCCGCGTCCCTCTTCTATGCTCTACTTCTGGTATAAAGAGTGGCTATTGGAAGTCTGTATGGTGCTCTCGGCCACTGATTTGCAGTTGTAGAACTGAAATGCTGGAAACTACCACAGTTTGCAAGAGCCCAAATGGTTCTTTTACTTTACTGTGGTTCCCATAGAAACTGCTGGGTGATGGCAGCAAATAGCATAGAAGACGCTTGTCAAGAAAATCTTCTAGCTTCCTCTCAATTTCTCACATCAACTAATCCAGAGATCAGCCCTGCAGATGTTGTTGGACTTCATCTCTCATCAGATGCAGCCATGTTTAGCTACTCTTGCTGTCATTCTTTCCTCGAAGGGTCATATTTAAGTGGTAGAGCTTTACATGGAAAAGGTCCCAGACTCAGTCCCTGGTGTCTCCAGGTGGGACTGGGAAAGAAACACTGCCTAAAACCTTGGAGCTGCTGCTAGTGAGTGCACTTTTCTCTCTTATTAGTTCACTCTCACAGGCATTTTATAGGTGACTACATTGTTCTACTGTGTCCACTTTCTATCTGGCAATGTTAGCATGGCCTCTTCCTCTTGTGAAGAGGAAGCAGATAAAAACTGGGCAAATAAATTAATATAAACCCCTGGTCTTTAGAGGGCTGAGCTCTTTCATTTTAGATAGGTGGAGGACCAGTTTTTCAGCACCACCTTGTGGAATTGACCCTCAAGGAATGACTGGAGATGCCAAAGTGCGGTGCCCCAACTACAGTTCAGTTATGTGCTGTAAAAGGATCCTATGGTAAAACTACTCAGAGGTCTGAGAATTGATAGAGATGTACTCCTCTTGCCTATCTTCTGGTGCAGGTCATCCACCAGGGCAGGGGTAGCCAACTTAGTGTCCTCCAGATGTTGTAGTCCAAATCCTATCATCCCTGAGCATTAGTCAACAACATCTAGAGGGCAGTGCATTGGCTTTTCCTATCCTAAGGTGACCAAGACAGTTTCAGTCCTGAAACCAGTTCAGAAGCTAGATTGGAAATGATAGCAGATAATCAGCCTCATCCAAGAAAGTTCAGAACTGGGCCATCACCACCACATGCTCAGGCACCTTGCTTGAGTATAGCACATTCAAAACTGGTCCAATGAAGGCTTCCACAGAAGGGATTACACAGTACTGGAACCACACTTCCCCTCAGGCATTATTAATTGCCTTGGTATCTGTATAAAGGGTGTTAATGACATCTTCTTTTTTGGTAAATATTTTTTATTGATCAATTTCCACATAACAAATTATCAAATGATATAATCACATACATTATTCCCCCCCCCCGGACTTCCCTCAGCTCCTCTCCCTGATTTCTCTTCACATATTTTCTCTGCATATTATAAAATTGTACATATCCTTACATATCTATCCATCATGTTATCAACCAATAAATTTGTGCATGTTTATTCAAAACCTGCCAAGGAGTCCAGTTCATTTTGTTGTCTTTTTAAATAGTTTGTAAAAAGTTCCCATTCCTCCTTGAAGTCACAGTTGTCCTTGTCTCGGAATTTGTAAGTCAATTTGGCCAGTTCTGCATATTTCATCAATTTCTCTTGCCACTGTCTTTCGTAATTACATTTTTAATGAATAAATAATCCTGAGCTAGATGGTCCAGCTCGGTATAAGCCTGCTTTTTGTGTTCTTCTACATACATTAGAAAATTTGGGGTTGCTAACTTCTAAGGGGCAGCCTTTCTAAGAGAATTTCCACCCAAGCCAATCCTTGTCAACTCCTCTTGGTTGTGATGATTGTTTTGTGTTTTGTGCATGTGGCTGCTGAGCAAGGAATTATTGGAGTACGCTCATAAGTCTTGTTACAATTTCATTTTGAGAGTCTACTTCCTTGCTGCAGAGAAGTTTGCCCTCCTGGTTTTGCTTCTGATCTCCTACTCCTGGCTGTCATGTGTGAAAGGTGATGTGTGTACAGACTAGTTTTTGTAAAGACTCTTACAAGTCTTTACACCAAAAGTATATACAGCAGCCTTATATATATTTCTATACCCGTGTGTGTGCAAACCAGTCTTGTAAAGAAACATGTCTAGGCCCATGTGTGTCTTATTCCATTGCCGTATCAAAACTACCTACCCGCAACCTAAAGTGAAGTGGCAATTTGACAGAGATGCCTCTGCCTGTCACTTTGGATCATCTTTTGTCTGCTGTTGCATAAGGCAACCGAGAGGGTGAGGTCTTCTTGCCCTGAGCTTAGCTGTTGTGGACTGTTACAGCATGTTAAATCCTGCAAATGCTGGGGCCCACTGGCCTCCACTTTGAACATGGGGAGGAGGAGACTTCAGTGTAACAGCTCAGCCAGAAGCTGCTGCTAACAATTTGCTCAGCTTCTCTGGCTGGAGTTGTGTAAAAGGAGCTGTTGGACGTAATGACAGATTCCTCTGGAAGCTGCTGCCAGTTGGGTGCATGAGCCAAGCCATCCCACGCATCATCTCCTCCTGGAGGCCATGTGGTATAACTGGTGCTGTGCTTTGGGAGGTGCTGAGCAACCCTCGGGCCTGTGGCTCTAAGAGCAGCACGCCCTGGGCTGTGCGCCAGCTTGCTTGACTTGATGGCAGGAGCCTTAGTTAAAATACTTGGCTTTGGGCACTCGAGGGGTGAGCAGGAAGAGGAAATGAGGAGGTGTCCAAGAGTGAAAGCTGCTGTTGCTCTTGCTTTGTGATTGTCCAAGTTATTGTCGGCTGCCTTCCTCAGAAGCTGGCACTTGGAGAGCCTTCTTGGTGACACAGTGCTCTTTCGAGTGTGATGCTAGTTTCTGTGCATCGTCTGACCCATATGGTGGAAGCACAGGGAACCCATTTGCAGAAAAGCATTTATTATAAGGTGGGGAGTGAGAAACACTTTTGGCTAATAGCATTGATGGTGATGCATCTCTCCTGTGCATGCAGCCAGACAGGCCTTTCTTTTAACTCTTCCTCACCAAGTCACCTCCTGTGAACTCTCTTGAGACAGTTCCAGAGCTAGGCACGAATGCTGCTCCGCCTCTCCCAGCACCTCTGTCCAGCTGCTTTGGGTGATTTTGCAACCCCCACCCCTCATTCCTCATTCTGTGCTTCAGCAGAATGATATCTCAGAGCTTGTCAGTCAGCAGGCTTATTGGCAGTTCCTGGCATGCAGTGTTCTCAAGGCAAAAACTGCTGTGACAACATGTGATTCTCCCAAGCTGCTAAACAACTCTGCCTGGCGTTCCAGCTTCTCTCTTATGTCGTGCCAGTGCGTAGCAGCTGTACTGGGCTCCAGTGCCTCTGGCAGCAGTGCAAAGCCTGGTAATCTAAGAAACACGTTTATTAAGGGACAGGTTATCTCGTGAGCAGGTCCCATAGCTGGCAGAGGGAATGTCTTGGCCAGGGTAGCAGCAGTGTTTGGCGCAGACGTTGCTACCGCTGCTGGCTGCTGGTTCTGGGTGAAGTAGCAGGGGCTACTCTGTGATTTCATGGGCTGCACGCCTCCATTTTATGAGAACACATCACTTTTAATATGGTATTTTATCGCTAAATGTTTGGCAGCCTGACACAGTTGGACAGAGACTGCCTTTGGTTTTATTCTTGACTCCTTGGCAGTTGTGCAATGAAATAACTTTGTGATCGTGAAGCACTTTCACTGCAAGTGGTTGAAAATGTTTATGTGGACATGCAGCAGCTCTCTTTCTCTCGTAACAATCCTGTAACAGGCACTGCTTCCAATACCAAGAAGAAAACAACCACTACTGCTGCCAGTGTACCCACAGCTGCACAGCCATTTTTTAATGTTCCAAAGGGGTTCTTTAGCGGTTCCCCTGCAACTTGCTCAATAGACTCCCCATGCTGCCATCTCCTTCTTGTCTTTTAAATGGGTCCATTTCACTTGTTCTTGCTGTGCTTCCAAGTAATTTAGCTGCAACAAGTTCACTGATGTGGCTACGTATGCCTATCTGAGATTTGAGTCAACAAAAATCTAGCCAAACAAAAAACTTTTGTATTGAAAGGAGATGTGGGGGGTTGTTCCAGCTTTATCACGTAGCTGGTTTCTGAAAACTGATACCAGTTTCTAGGAACTGGACATACAGTTCCACCCTTCCATTTGGGCATCTCTTAGTTCCACACACACAATATGCCACAGGAAGGAAATCTTACCAATCCTTCAGCTCTGCCATTCTCTGCCAGAGAATGCACATCCAACCCCATGCTGTATCATTGCACGGCTGGTTGTATGGACTTAAATGTTACCAATACACCCAGCTGAGCTCCCTTAATTAGCACCCATGTTAGCTCTTTGATCCAAACTCTTGCTTGTGAAAAGCGTTTTCTGCTCCCGAAGAAATGGCTTTTCCCTTTCCTCTTTGGTTTCCAGGCAACCTGGCCTTTTGCAAGATCACAGCACCCCGATGACGTCTGTGCTGCCCTCCCCCCTCATTCTTTCTCTTTCTCCCCCTCGGAGGTTCAGAGCTGAACACATGTGAGCTGTTTTTCCTCTTCCCTCCCACGTGCTATGGTACATGTGTGGGAAAAGGCAGCTTGGAGGACGGAACAGCTCCGCTTGGATCATCTGCTTTGTGCCAGGCCTTTCTGTATTTGTGTTTCCTTGATTAAAATGGTTGCCTCATGAACTCACTTCACATTGAGCTTTATGCTGCTCTTCCTGGAGGACCGAGGATGTGCTGCTGGCAATCTTTCCCCAGAGCATCCTGTACAGTCGTGGTGGCTAGCAGGGGTGGTTTTGGCATACATGGAAGCAGACTCTCTGAAGAGGTGACACGAAGGAAGTCCCTTCCAGGCAGTGGCGTAGCGTGGGTTGTCAGCACCCGGGGCAAGGCAAGTAATTTGCGCCCCCTAACCCGTGGATTTGCGCCCCCTAACCTGTGGATTTGCCCTAACCCCAGATGTTGCGCCCGGTGCGGCCGGCCCCCCCTGCACCCCCCACGCTACGCCACTGCTTCCAGGAATAAGTGGGTGTGGGATCTGAGCTAGCCCCCAAGACAGCGAGGCTCTGATCTGGCCAGGAGCCTGGTTGGAAACTCTGTGCAAAGGCAAGGTCACAGGGAGGCAAGGTTAAAAGTAGCAAGGACAGGGATGATCCAGAAATAAGCAGGGCAGAGATCTGGGCTTGAAGAAGCAAGAATTTCCTGGTAATGTAAGCTTCTTGTTGTGTCCCCAGAATATGTGTGGGGTTTTGCAAGTAACGCAGACTGTGTGGAAATGCAGAGTTGTGGGCATGTGCAACTTGTGGTTGACCCCTGTGCTGAAAACTCATACCATTCTGCCAGGCCAAGTCAGATCCTCCCAGGCAGAATAGCAGGGAGCTTACTTCAATATATTTATCCTTTTTTCTCCCTGCTTTTCAATGTGCCCCTGCCCCCAACAAGCCCCTGACATAAACTAAGGTTTTTTTCTTTGGCACACAACTGATTTCCTGGCATTCAAGGCCAAGGCAAACATCTTGGGGATAGGTTATCTGCAACTTTCCTCAAACAATTAGGATAAAAGTGCAGAGTTCTGGTCAAGAGCCAGGTTTGGGGTTCCTAAATGTATATCACCTTTGTCTTCCAGTTTAGAGCTTCCTTTCTTGGAGACAAAAGAGAAAACCTTGAATCAGGAGACCAGCTAGAGATTCCACTCCAGTCTCTCCAAAATTGTATTTATTTCATTCATTTGGTTAAAGTACTCTTACTCTACACTTCCCTGCAAAATGGTTCTCAGAGTGGTTACAAAAATCAGATGCAATACAGTCCCTGCCCACAGTCTACAGCAGAGCTTTCCAAACTGTGTGTCGCGACACATTAGTGTGTCGGTTGCAGTGTGTAGGTGTGTCGCGCGAACACTTCCCGTGCTCCTCCCAGGGCTGGAAAGGGGTTAATTTAACATACAGTTTGCTAATAAAACTGAGTTACTGTGTCACAAAATGATGTATGTCTAAAAAGTGTGTCACCAACATGAAAAGCTTGGAAAGCTCTGGTCTACAGTCTGAAAGACATGGCACATACTATAGAAAAGAGATGGGGAGGGAAAAGGCAAGTTTGGGCACCAGTTCTGCAATGGAATAGTTCAGGCAGTCTGATAGAAAGATGGCTGCTGATTGGCAGGCGGTAGAAAGCCAGAGGCAGCTTGCCTCCCAGCACAGGTGATAGCTTGCTTCCAGATGGTGTATGGTACGACCTGTTTCTTATAAGGTTCACACAAATGATTGAACCAATCTAAAGTGCAGTAATAAGAATGTGTAATTTATCCTTTGGGAGGTGGTGGCGGCAAGTCACATCAGGGGATTTCTGCAGGGAATGCTGCGACTAAGCTGCTGTGAGTTGCTGCTGTCCCACTGGTGCTCCTGGTACTCCTCTGCTGCCCTTTCCTAGCATGCCATTGGTTCCCCAGGCAAACTGGCCACCTCTGCAAAGCTACAGATTGGAACAAAGACTCTTAGGGTTGGCGTGCCAGACATCTGGCAGATCCTGTCAAGTGACTGCCTAATATTTGATGGCAGCCAAATATTGTCAACTATTCTCTGAATCCAAGAATGCCACACTTTTGCTAGTGGCTTGCTTGTTAATTTCCTGGTGATGTCATTTGTTAGCCAGGGCAGGAGTGAGAGCTGTTTGGCTCTTGAGTTGGCAGAAGTCAGCGCCAAGCGTCGTAGCACAGGAAAGCTTCTCCTGCTGGCTGCCTGCTAAAGATAAACAGAAGGAGTCAGCAGTAGTGAAAGGGTAAACTGCAATTTTTTAAAAAATTGTAACTGTAGGGCAGCCTTCCCCAACCTGATGTTTTGGACTACAACTCACATCATTCCTGACCATTGGCAATTGTGATTGGGACTAAGAACATCTGAAGAGCCTAGAGCTAGAACAGACTAAAGGGGATCATCTAGTCCAGCTTCCTGTTCTCACAATGGCCAGCCAGATGACCTAGTGGGAAGTCTGCAAACAGGATCTGAGTGCAACAGCAGCATTCTCACCACTGATGAGTCGTAGCAGTTAGTATTCAGAAGCATACCTGGCAGTGGAGTGGAGGTAGAACATAGTCATTATGGCTGCAGTGTTCAAATTTTGCCAGGCACATTTGTGACCAAGTGAAGATGCCTGGGTTCCAGGAAGGTGCCTGATGTCTCCACCATCTGGAGGTGCAGGCTTGGGGATCCTTGGACCTTGACTGTTTTCACACACTAGCAATACATCCTGTAGAATTCTATCCGTTATATTTTATCTGCACAATCAGAATGAATCTCAGGAACCAAAAAGTCATATTGAAAAATACAACTTTTGAGCCATCTGGCCTCAAAATGGCAACTGTAACCCTGGTTTAAGGAGCCATTTGGTGCCTAACTTATATGTCTGAGTTTCTAATACTGTATGGCTGGTAGCTGTTCATATCCCTATCCTCCACGGTAGCGGAGTTTAACAACATCTGGAGGGCACTTTCTTGGGAAAGGCTGCTGTTGGGTGATCAAAGCCAAAGCCAAAGAGGAGAAGAGTGTTTCAGTGAGTCACTTTCATAGAAAACTTTCCTAACTGGTGAAAGTTGGAATATAAATTGATATTTTTAAAATAAAAAACAAGGTTAACTTTTGTAGTGAAACAATGAAATTAACTAATCTATTGTAAGTAGCATAGGCATCAAATAATTTTATCATTAAATTATTATTGTTGTGCTAATCCCATATGCAACTGCCCTCTATTTTATCTGTCCTTGTATCAAGGTTTGTGTTAGATTTGATTGTGGTTTTATTGCATATTTAGTGTTTGTTGATGTTATGGATGATGTCATGGCCACTGGCCAGAACAGTAAAAGTATGATTTGATTTCATTTTGTTGTGCTAATGAAGTGATTTAAAAATATTTAGCCAGTTTAATTTGTATCCCTCACCTTCAGCATAAATTGCTAACAGAGCAGTAAGAAGCAGAACGAGTGTAATTTATTTATAAAATAAGGCAAAAACTAATTCAGTAAATTAAAACAATGAAGTAAAACTTCAGCTGCCTATTCAAATAGGAAAACTGGAAAACTGATCTACTCTAACCTAAGATCCCAACAGTAGCAATTCTTAAAAGCTGGGAAAAACAGAAATAGTTTCCCCTGTTACCTAAATGTTTGATAATGATGGTGTCAGGTGGACCTCCGAGAAAGATATTCCAAATATGAGGAGACAGAAAAGGTTCTCTCGCGACCATTCAGGAAAAAATTCTCTTGCTCCAGTCACCACTCCATGAAAGTCCTCAGATTACTCTGTCAGTGGATGGGCTGATTGATATGGGGAATGGTGATCAAACAAATATCTGGGTCCTAAGCCATATAAGATTTTAAACTTTAAATGCAAGCACTTTGAATTGAGCTCAGAAACTGACTGGCAGCCAGTGGAGTTGTTTCAATACATGATCCCTTTGCCCAATCCCTGTTAGCTATTCTGTCCACAGTGTTCTATACTAGCTGTAGTTTCTGAACTGTCTTCAAAGGTAAAGCCATGAAGCGCATTGCAGTATTCCAGCGTTGAAGCCAGTAGGGCATGGATAACTGGCTAGGCTACCTCTACAGAAGGGGCTGCAGTCCGACCCTCATTGATAAAAGACCCCTTGTGACACGGAGGTTGCTTGAGCCAGAAGAGTGAGAGATTAATAGCACTCCCAGATCCTTTAAATCATTCAAATGCCCAACCCCATGAGTGCTTAAGGGCCTATCTTCCAAACATGAATGTGCCTTTGGGGCCTGGGTGTTAGGAACTGCTAAATAGCAGATACTTGACATTTTGGATTCAGGTCCGAGGGAGCAGGTGGTGCTGTGGTCTAAACCACTGAGCCTCTTGGGCTTACTGATCAGAAGGTCAGCAGTTTGAATCTGTGTGATAGGGTGAGCTCCCATTGCTCTGACTCTGCTCCTGCCAACCTAGTAGTTTGAAAGCATACCAGTGTGAGTAGATAAATAGGTGCCGCTGCGGCGGGAAGGTAAATGGCGTTTCCGTGTGCTCTGGCTTGCAGCAGGAGGGTAAATGGCATTTCCATGCACTGTGGCACTTGTCACGGTGTCTCATTGCACCAGAAGTGGTTTAGTCATGCTGGCCAGTGTTAGAAACTGAGTTATGAAAGCTAGGAGCTAAATGGCACCTTAAACCTAGGTTATGGGCGCAACCACGGAATGTCTAGGCATGCTTTTTTAATAACAAGAACACAAAGCTGAAAATGAATGAACTGCAGCTAAAATATTATGTTCATTTTTCACATGGTCTAGTCCTTCCCCTGCCCTCCCCCCTAATATTCTTATGAGGGTCTCTTCTTTAGTCTTCAGAGAGTAGGTGGAAGTGGGGAGGCAAAAAAGGGTCCTCCTTTCCTTCCACTCCGCAATTTTAATCTGAATTTTCAGGCGCAGTACTGTGCCCAGAGCTCAGAAACTGCTCACATTAATGAAATTCCCTGTCACAAAATGTGCCTAGAACAATGGGATTTTTGAACACTGATGCTGGCCACATGACCAGAAAAGCTGTCTGTAGACAAACGCCGGCTCTCTCGGCCTGAAGCAAGATGAACGCTGCACCCCATAGTCAAGTTTGACTGGACTTAACCTTCCCGGGGTACTTTTCCTTTACCTACCTTTATCCCCATGAACACTGATGTTTAGCTGTGTCAGAATGCATTCTCTTCTCTTTCCCTCCAGTCCCATAGTTCAGGTGGATTGGTGCCTTTTAGCCATATTAGTTCTCATAGGAAATGCCATGTACTGAAGTGAGGGATGTGTAGAGAACTTTTCTTGGGTGGTTGCCTCTGGACCTTGACTGGGTGACTAGAATGAGGAAACGCAGGGGTTCATCTCAAAGAAGCAATCCTTAGAAGATGTGCACATTTGGCTTTCCTGTTTCCTGCTATGTGATGCAGAAACCTTGATTGCATTCTGAGGATCCTCTTCAATGACAGTGAAGTTCTTAGGAAAGGTCTGGGTGGGGAGAGCCTCCCCAGAGACTCCTTCTGGTTAGAGTTGTGAATTCTTGAAGCTCCTCTGTGCTGGATGGGAATGCTTACCTCTCAACCTTTTCAGTTCTGTGCTCTCCCCAGTGAGCTCTGCCTGGTGCCATCATTAATGCCCTCCTTGCTTAATGTCAGACACATGACTGAGATTTTCTTGTTCTAGCAGACATTTTAAAGTAGTGTTTGGTTTTATGATAAAATTTTATTGTTTTATTGTCCCATTTTCTGTGAATAGTTTTTATGTACACTGTTTAGAAATGTGAATAATTAAGCAGTATATGTCTTAAGTAAAATAAAAATAAACATCTTTTTGGCACCAGGGAAAAACTTCTTTCTTCTCCCAGTATTTGATGGATCATGATGATTTTGTTGCTGTTTTACTGACTCTTTTCTATGGAAATTAGTATGGGTTTTGTTATAATGTATTGCTGTTTTTCTGATGTTTATGTTCTGCTTTATGTTTTTAAAGTTTTTAAAGCCACTTTGATATGCTTTACATAGCAAGCAACTAATAAATTGAATAGATCAAAAATAATAACTGGCAGAATGCAGCCAACTTAGTATGTGTGCGATGCACCAGGTCACTGAAGTGAACTTGTCTTGTCAATTACCAGCAAATCTGGGTTCTGCTATTCAGCAACAGATGACAGTTTTTCTCCAGAATTAAATTACTTCAGGTAGGGTTGCCACACGTCCAGGAAAACCTGTACATGTCCTCTTTTTTTGGGGGGGGGCAATATCCAGGTGGATTTTTACATTTTAAAGGAAATGTCGGGGGGGGGGGATCAGGCTGCTCTGAACACTGCGGCCACTGCCAGTAGGAGCCAGGGAAAGAGGCGCACGGGCGTGGTGACATCCCCTTGCGCCTGTGCACCTCTTTCTCTGGCTCAGACTGGCAGCGGCTTGGGCTGTCTTCTTTTTTGCTCTTCAAGATATGGCAATCCTACTTCAGGACTAGTATAATCAGAAGTTTGAGGGAAGGGAGGAATGCTTGTGTTGCCTGGAAGGTCAACTTGGTATCTCTTCGCCCAGAGCAAGGAGAGAAAATAAAACTGAACTACAATGTCTGTTAGCGACGCGGGTGGTGCTGTGAGTTAAACCACAGAGCCTAGGGCTTGCCGATCAGAAGGTCGGCAGTTCGAATCCCCGCGACGGGGTGAGCTCCCGTTGCTCGGTCCCTGTTCCTGCCAACCTAACAGTTCGAAAGCATGAAATGCAAGTAGATAAATAGGTACTACTCGGGCAGGAAGGTAAATGGCGTTTCCGTGCGCTGCTCTGGTTCACCAGAAGCGGCTTAGTCATGCTGGCCACATGACCCGGAAGCTGTACGCCGGCTCCCTCGGCCAATAAAGTGAGATGTGCGCCGCAACCCCAGTCAGTCACGACTGGACCTAACGGTCAGGGTCCCTTTACCTTTACAATGTCTGTTAACCTCATACTACTTTGGCCGTTGTAGACTGTGTGGTGACTCCTACAGCTAGCTTTGGGGCCTCTCTCTCCAACCGCTTGGCATTGTCAATATTGCCACCTGTGCCACCAGCCACGCACAGTGACCTGTTCACAGATGGTGGTATATGTGCAGGAAAGGGAGGTGGTCTAGGATAGCGCTTTTCTCTGCTCCAGTTTGCACTAGGTAGCTTTTGCTCTTTGCTAAAGGCAGACGAGAACATTGGCAGCCTAGGGGTGACTGGTACAAGAGGATAAGTATGCAAATACCCCATTGTCCTGTGTTTGGAAAGCACTGCCGCTTAACAGAATTATTTGGTAATAAACTCCATGGCAGAGAGATTTGGGTGTGTAAGGGTCAAATGCAAGCAAGCCCCAGGGCTTTACTGAGACTGCCTTGACACTGTGGACAACTTTTCCCTGTACCTGGAAATTGCAGGCTTACAGGAAGTCTGACAGTGTGAGCTGGGGCTGGCATAGGATATAGCAGCTTTGCAGTTGGTACCTTTTATCCAGAAAGACTCTGAGACTGTGCCTCTCACCCTCTTTGTCACTAAATGCAGCCAACCCCCACAGGGGAGAGCGCCAAGGTTTCAGATGGGCTGCCTCCTCAGGAGGTTTACATTTGCCACTACTTAAAATGCAAGCTCCCTCTCTAGTCAGTGTTGGGCTCTTTCTCCACCACCACCCCTGACAATGAGGAGTAGAACAGAGCTCTAAACTCTTAATTGCCCTCAAAAGAATCCTATTTGTGGAACTGGTACAGAGTCGGGATACGTCATTCCTTTTGAGAATTGAAAAGAACCCCAGTGCTTTTACAGGAGAGCTTCCACTAGAGCTTGCAAACAGAAGCAGATGGCAAGGCCATGGCAGGGAGGCATGGTGACTGAGAGAGCAAGGGCACAGTGGTGATGCCACCTTGCCTGACTTGAATGTGCACAAGGACCTTGGCACGTGGTCTCAGGCAGGGCGTAATGACAGCATGCTTGGAAGCCGTGTGCTGCGGTGTGATCCTGAGAGCTGCCCAATGCTGATGGAGGGTTTGTTATATAAGGTCACCAACAAAAGCGTCTAAGTTCAGAGCCTTGTCTCCAGCTGAGATTTATGTGCGTCTGCCAATAAAAATGGGCTCCAGATGTGAGTAAACGGCTCAGAGCTCTTTGAATGGCTGCATTTTCCTCACTTGATCTGGATTTAATTTGAGGCTGCAGAACAGCAAAAGTGAAACTTCCAGTAGTCGCTTAATACTGTGGCAGAAAGGCAAAAGGCAGCAGCAAGAGGCTTACCCCGGTGGTGGTGGTGGTGGTGGTGGTAAAATAAAACAAACCACAAGACTCTCCCGCTCACAGTAAGGTTGCTGAAATTATTTGCCCTAAAACTCTCTTTAGCTCCCCCACCCCCAAAAGCTGCTGGGCCCTGCCACTCCCCACCCCAAATGTGTGGCAATTTTGTGTCCTGATATTCTTGGCCTGGGGAGTGCTTGATTTGGATTTAATGTGTTGGTTGTTCATCAGAGATGGCAGCCTTGACTTTTTATGCTCCAGCTTCCTCTGTGACTGTGACAGGCAAGCTGTGGCCCCGGGGTAATTTTGCAAGGCATTTTGGGCTTGGAGAAGAGTGCTCTGGGGCCAGAGAACTGGCTTCCCATGGCAGTCTGGTTTTCTGAGACAATGGGTGATTATTGTGGTGTTGATGTCCACTACTGCCACCTATTGGCTGCTTGCACACACAATGGGATGGAAATGCTGTTTCTAGAACCCTGAAAGACCAAGCCTTTACTGGCTTTCACAGGACAGCGTGAGGGGGAGCAAATTTCATGGAAGGCCTGATAACTTGCAGCACTCAAAATAATAGATTCTTTTACTTTTTAAGACATTGTAATTCTCTCCCTTCGATTCAAAATCCCCACAGTGCTTTACAGTAATGAACAAAAGCAGGATAAAGTAATGAAAGGCAGTGTTCAACAAGTCTCACCAAAGGGTGTAGGGAATACAGAGGTTCAACGTGAAAAACAAAAACGTCTTTGCCTGCTGCCTAATGACTGCCTCCTAAAAAGGCAGATGATATTCACACCCCAATAATTAGGCATTTGTAACTCCTGGGCCCAGACTTTCACCGCATTCTGGTAGGTTAAAAAAAAAAAGGCAAGGATGGCAAGGATCAAGCAAGCATGTTATAAGCAGTACTCCTGCAAGCATTTTGCCCATGTCTACAGGCCAAAGAAACTGAAATACATGCCTTAATACTAGATGGTACTCTGGACCCATCCACAAACTGTGGTGCTGAACTTGTGGAGTCCAGGTTGAATGGTTGCTGTTGGGCATCTTTTTCAGAATTGCAGTTGATGTTTTAATAGGCTTCTATGGGCCTTTTGTGACCCTTGGGTGGCACCTGATTGAGCAGACACAGGGCATGGAAGTTCATCTGCGTTGGCATTTCGGTCCCCTCTGCTCCTCATTTACCTGATCAGTTCCCAGCTGATAGGGAGAGAAAAACCTGTGTCTGGGCAAGTTGTTATACACTTGTCTGTGGTGGGAGAACTGTGAGCTTTCTGGGGAGAGAAGGGGGAGCTTCTGTGGAAAAGATGGAGCAAAGAATCTATGGGGCAGGTAAGTTCACAATGTGTCAAAGGGCTGTCTTCTTCCAACCTGGAGTCCTTTGTGCAGCTGACCTACTTCTGTTTGTATGGCTGCTGCTGTCATAGTCTCTGCACGTGTTAGACAGTGGGATGTCTTGTCCAGTCCTGCTTGGGTTTCATGTTGCTTAAGCAGGAAATATCACTTTCTACAAGAAGTAAAGTTGCCCGAGAGCATTGCGGTTTCTTCTGCTGTTCCTTGCTGCCCATCTGGGATGGGCTTGATGGCTTGAAGGCCAGGTGACATGGAGGGCTTTTGCTTTCTCATTTGGAAACATCATTGAAGTGGAAGTGCTGGGGGGGGGGCTAAATTCTGCCACCCCTTTGTATTGGCATGCATTTGGTTTACGTTCTAGCAGGTAAATACAAGTTTCAAGGAATCCTGTCTGAATGTTACTCCCACTTGAAATTGATAAACAGGATGTTTTCATTGATTCCTCATTGTGCCAAGTGGGTGTTGCCTTCCATGTCAAGAGATTGATGTTGCCTCTAGTGTGCTGTATTCCCCCCCCCCCCTCGTACGCTTAACTCACCTCTGTTTTCCAGTGGTGCAGCAATAAAACTGCTTGCACATTTGCAAAGCTAAGCAGGGTCCAGTACGGTTTCAAATCAGATGGGGAACTGTGTGTTGAGATTCCTGCATTGCAGAGAATTGGACTAGATGACCCTTGGGGTCCTCTCCAACTCTATTATTCTGACACTTTAGCTTGCTAAATAGCAGCAATCCAGAAGCAGAGTCAATCAGGTTTTTCCTTGAGCAGTTCAGGCTGTTAATCTAACAAATATTTCTGGATAGAGTGTCTTCCTTGTGTCTGTCAGGCAGTGCAGTTCCATGGCCTGTGTTGCCGTACAACATTGGAACACAAGCCTACAAGGTTGTAAGTGCATTGTAGAGTCCCCCCTTTTCTTTCTTAGAGGGACAGTGGCAGTGTTAGAAACTGGGATAGAAAAGCACCGGGGTTATGGGCACCAAAACAGAATGTCTAGTCGCCATGGGGGGTGGGTCGGCAACACTTTTTATTATTTTGATAAACATGAATTGATACACAATTAACACAAGTGACACATCGTTAATATCACATTTTTAGCAGAATTATTAATACATGTTTAATTTGGTGTTTGCAATAAAAATATTGGTACCATTCTTCAGTTTTCAAAAACTCTACTCTTTATTGTTAAACTCCTTAACATGCTTTCTGTCCTTAACATATACTTCAAGACATCAAAGCACATACATTTCAGTAATCCTTGAGTACCAGCCAGGTGCAAAAAATGGCAGCCAAACTTTTTGAGGTGCTCGCAAATGGGGGATCTTTAGGTACAAAATGCGCCTGGCGCCCTGCTAATTTTGAACCCTGGACAGTAATATTCAGTTACAGAACCTTGAGCAATTTGGGAGCAAGCAGCACTATTCCACAAGTCAGTGAGGAGTGATCCTGTGCCTCTTGCAACATTTGGCTGGGCTGTTCTCTCTTCAATGAGCCCCAAAACGGCACGTGCCTGTAGCTTTCTTCTGCCTTTCAGACTGTATATGTTATAAACATGGGGAGTAGCAGAGCTATAGGGATGAGTGTTCTCACTCTGCTGCTGTCACTGTTTTAGCAACCCTTCATGAGTTGGAGGGCACTTTCTGAAGTGAGGAGTCTATTGGACTCATGTTGGTGCCCCCCCATTTTAGAACCCTGATTTTTCCGGGGTTCTAGAATGCGCAGGGCACCTCCGTAAGCAGAGGAAGGCTCCCTGTTTTGCAAGGTCACCCTCCATGAATTGGGAGGCAAATGGAATAGTAATGGTAAGCTCACATTCTCATCCCCACAACTCCCCCTGTATGTTTACCGCATGCACAGTCTCAACGCCTGTTTTATTTTTGACATGGGACTACTCTTGTGCATCACACTCCTGCAGGCATTATCATTTCTCAGTGCAATATAGGAAGGTTTCATGTGCACGTTTAGCACCGTGGAAGCTGCAAGCCCTCACTGGAGGAGCTGCTTCCAGGAAATTGGCACTTGCACGTCTCTTTTGGAAGTGAATGTGCTTTCAAGGGGAGAGGATTATTTTCATTAAAATTGTGTGGTGTCAACTTTGGAGCCAGGGTCTGTTCTACCCAGCGCTCTTTGTCCAAGTTGTGCTGGAATGGGAATGGCTGGCTGGCTTTCTAATTAGGAGACCTTTCCTGCCTAGCAAAGTTTCCAGTGACTATTAACATGAGGTCTGCAGAATGCTGGCTGCTGGTCTGAGCCAGAGGCATTTGCACCCCGTGGAATAAGCAGACAATACCGGAGTTAGTCTACAGCCAGCAATTTTCTATGCTGGAGCAGCCTAAAGAATCCCTGGCTTGCTTTGCAAGTGCTTTAGAATCTCTGTTCCAGCCTTCTGGGTGAAATGGCATGGTGGTGGAAAAGATGTAGCATCCTACTCCAGGGTGTCTGTACTGTGGCGTTTTTGAAGGCGGACAAGCCCCATAGTTACACGCCATCCTGACCTACTTTGGGAAATTGTAGGTCAAAAGCCAAGGCATTCTAGCTTCACTGACTTTTTGTTCCATAACGATAGAGGATCTTGGAACTTGGGAGCAATGCAAGATCAGCCAGAGCCAGCAGTCATGCAATCCACAATATCGGGTACATTGGAGCACTTGTTTCTGGCTCAGATGAAATGGTTTGCTCTTGGAAGACAGCAGTGCTCTTAAACACCCCAAATCACTTTCTACCACAATGTCGTAATAATTCAAAACCAGAGTGGTACACATGCAGGAGATGAAACAGGTGGTGTACCTAGACAAGTGTGTGAGAAGTTCCACCAGGGCTGCTCCTCACAGCTCTTTGGCTGTTCCTCATGCCATCTTTTCAACAGTAGACCGCTCTTTGCCTCTTGCTTCAGCAAACTTGAGAATTGCAGGATGAGGAACGGGCCTGAGAGGTGGCACACTGGCAGTTGGAGGGTAGGGGCAAGCCTCTTCTGGCCTGCATTTTAGCTCCCTTCTCCCTCTAATCCAGGGGTAGGCAACCTAAGGCCTGGGGACCAGATCCGGCCCAATCACCTTCTCAATCCGGCCCACGAATGGTCCGGGAATCAGCGTGTTTTTACATGAGTAGAATGTGTGCTTTTATTTAAAATGCATCTCTTGGTTATTTGTGGGGCCTAAGAATTCGTTCTCCCCCCCCCCCAATATAGTCTGTCCCACCACATGGTCTGAGGGACAGTGGACCGGCCCACGGCTGAAAAAGGTTGCCAACCCCTGCTCTAATCCATGGGTAGGCAAACTAAGGCCCGGGGACTGGATCTGGCCCAATCGCCTTCTAAATCCGGCCCGCAGACAGTCCGGGAATCAGTGTGTTTTTACATGAGTAGAATGTGTCCTTTTTATTTAAAATGCATCTCTGGGTTATTTGTGGGGCATAGGAATTTGTTCATTTTTCTTCTTCAAAATATAGTCTGCCCCCCCCCCCCACAAGGTCTGAGGGACAGTGGACTGGCCCCCTGCTAAAAAAGTTTGCTGACCCCTGTCTAATCCCTGCAGAGGGGAGAGCACCACCAGCTGGGCTCCCATAAATTAATTGCTGAGCAATGCAGAGGAATGTTCAACTATAAAACAGCACCACCTGTGAATTAGCATTACTTGCACTTGCTCCCAGTGGAGCTTTGAACTCTGTTTCAGAATTATGCCCTTAACTTCTCCCCAGCAGAGTGTTGGGTAGTTCTCCCAACCTTGCTTCTCAAGCATTGGTTTCTCAAATTGTGAGGTTGAAGTTTGGACAGAAGGAAAGGGGAAGGCAGCTTGGATTTTGAAGCACTTCTAATTGGTGGCAGCATGAGTGCTGGGAGCTGGCATAGTTGCTGCAGATGCTACACGCTTTGTTAGCTTCCCATAATGGGATTGTTAATTTCCCTGGGCTTTTGTTTTGGAGTTTCACTACTGAAGGGATTCTGTTTATAGATTAAAGGTAAAGGTACCCCTGCCCGTATGGGCCAGTCGTGACCGACTCTGGGGTTGCGTGCTCATCTCGCTTAAGAGGCCAGGAGCCAGCGCTGTCCGAAGACACTTCCGGGTCATGTGGCCAGCGTGACGAAGCTGCTCTGGCGAGCCAGCACCAGCACAGCGCATGGAAATGCCGTTTACCTTCCCGCTATAAAGCGGTCCCTATTTATCTACTTGCACTTAAGGGTGCTTTTGAACTGCTAGGTGGGCAGGAGCTGGGACCGAACGGCAGCAGCTCACCCTGCCGCGGGGATTCGAACCGCCGACCATACGATCGGCAAGTCCTAGGCACTGAGGTTTTACCCACAGCGCCACCCGCGTCCCCTGATTATAGATTAGTTTATAGATTAGTTTGACACTTAATTGTGGCCACAGTCCAGTGGATTGAGCAGAATCTGGGTCAACCTGTGCATGAACTTGAGGCATCTTTGGAGTATATGGGGCTGACTGCCCTGAGCTTACTCAGCTGCAGTTGGTGGAGACTGTACACCCCATTGGTCAACATCCCCAGCCAAAACCTTGAATTGAGAAGCTCCTCCAGGGTTGAGTTGATAACACCTATGGCTTCCACTGAAAGTAAATGGGTAATACCGATTGAAGTATCAGGAGCCTCAGAGGGAGGTTTGCCAGTGAGTATACACTTCATAATTATCCAGGAAAACTCACTTGGTTAATATTCAGATGAGCTGGGGGTTACATTAAGGCATATTTTAATCGTTTTCTTCCCCAGTAGCAGACTCAGGGGAAGCACACCAAGTTCTCTGACGAATCTTGCTGTTGAGGCTGCAGCATCCTGCTGATCTGTCCCACTGAATTTATAATGGGAGCAGTCATTTGGGTTGGAAGTTGTCTGAATTCTGGAGGTGTCCCCTAAAGGCAGCTCTTTCAGCTTGCTCTTAGAGCTCCAGCAGCTTTTAACATTGGCCATTTCGATGGCAGACCTTTGACATGGTCTCTTTGCCAATGCTTACTGTACACACATGGCTGGTGCTGGTGGAGAAATTAGCTCTTTTTGATCAGCCTACCAATATTCTATACCACATGTTGGAACACATCCACAGCCACATGTGCTTTGGACAAAGTAGGCCAACTGGGTGGAAGGGATGGGGTCTTTGCTCACCTGAAAAGAGCACTGAAAAGGGAAAGAGGAGGAGAGAGATGCATCAGTGACCTATGATTCTGCATTTCAGGGAAGGGTGGGGTAGTGGTGAAGATTTGACTGGAAAAACATTTTGCTGGCTGAGCCGCAAGACAAGAGAGCTGCTGTGCTCAATCTACTTCCCTACCCGTGAAAAGGCTTTGCTACGACATTTGTGCCAGGAAGGCAACAGTGACTTGGGTTTCACGTGGAATTGGACATCTCCATGGGGACGGGTAAACAGGCAGCTTCAAACACTGTGGAGCATGCCTCAGTGAGGACATTTGTCAGTGTGGAATGAGAC
Organism: Podarcis muralis; assembly: GCF_964188315.1. Taxonomy (NCBI): domain Eukaryota; kingdom Metazoa; phylum Chordata; class Lepidosauria; order Squamata; family Lacertidae; genus Podarcis; species Podarcis muralis. Next base: position 16,881,716 of record NC_135669.1, read on the forward strand.
ACTTGCTGTTCCAGGCAGAGCACTAGAGGAAGCAGTAATGAATGGGCTGGGTAGAGGACAGCAGCAGATTCCTCTAGGCAGGTGTCACTGACTAGCACTTACCACTAGTAAGCAGGCAATAGTCCTGTGTGCGCTGTTTGCATGTATGCTGGCATAATTCGAGTGTATAGAAAACATTCCATGCTATGAAAAATAAGTGCATGTAACATGAATAGAGTGGCCTAGATCTAGGAAATCTTGAATTTATCAGGGCCTAGACAGGATTCCCTTTGATTACATATGTCATACTAATAAAATGGAAATATACATTTTGGGCTGCTAGCAATCTAGACTCTGTTTTCTAACTATTCCACACTGTGATGGTGATGCTTTAATATTCAAAGGACGCTGAATTGGAGTTCTTTCTCTCTTTTTTAAAACTGCTTTGGAGATCTGGTGCTTTAGGCTTGCTTGTGCGGGTATCGCACTAAAGGGCTACAACCAGGAGACTAGTCCTGGTTAGAATTATCCATGTATCCTGGAATTTAAGATGTTAAAAAATGGGTGCTAGGTGACCTGCATTTTTACAACTGGAAAGTGGCCCCATGAGATGCAACTAATTTCTGGTCTACATCTCTAGTAAATGGAATGTTTTGGATGTTTATAGTTTAAAACGATCTACTCCTCTGGGGAGAGAGAAGCTTTACTGGGATTGCTTATGTTTCTCTACATTTGTAGTAAACTTCAAAGTGCTTGGAACTGTCTGTAAAACCTGTTTCCTTTTCACCTCTGCACATAAGGGGCAAGGCTGCTTGATGTGAGATGTTGCAGACATTCTGTGGAACAACTTTCTTGACCCAATAAATAGGACATAGGTGTGTGTGGTGGTGGGGAGGGGTGCCATAGTGTAATGTAGAGCATGTGGGAATGTTGCAGGTTCAACCTTTGGCACTTGCATCTTAGGTGTCGAGACTGGGAAAGACCTGGGCAACAGAAATGGAGGGTGATGGGCTAGATGGACCAGTAGCCTGACATAGGCAGTTTCGTGCAAATCCCCAATAGTGACTGTGCCTTGATTGGTGCAATAACATCTTTCTTGTGAACAGTTTGGAAACTGACACTTTTGCTATAAGAGGCAATGATGTTTCTGAATTCCACTTGACCAGTCTGAGGTTGTGTTTTCTAATGGCCTGTCTTGCTGGTCCCTTTCAGGTTGCCATAAAGATAATTGATAAGACTCAGCTGGACGAAGAGAACCTCAAGAAGATCTTCAGAGAAGTTCAGATCATGAAGATGCTTTGCCACCCACACATCATCAGATTGTATCAGGTATGAATGCTGTGTGTTGGTGTCCACTCTGAGGATTCACTTGTTAGTGTCCTTGAGGTTTGGGAGTAAAGACCATGGGTGGGACTAGGGTGGGACATGGGAAACCTCCAAATTCAGCTGTTCAACAGGCATTAACAGAGGTGGGCAGCTTTTGCAGTGACTGCTGCTGGAATGAGGCCTCTTAGCTTCTTGAGAGAAGCAGCTTTCTGTCAACTGAATGCACATAATAATGCCAAAGATGAACCATTCCAGAATCTGCGCAACCATCTTTCTGCACCGCCAAGGCCTGTCAGCAGGCTATTCATATCCGCTGTTTCTCAAGGAGTAGAATTTTTGCATGTGATTCTTTCATGTGGCTTTTAACTGAAAAGTGACTGAAACAAAAGACAGCACAGGCTGTCTGATGAGCTCCAATTTCGACATGGGATGGCCAGTTTCTGGACTGTTAAGAGCAGGGTCCAGGTGTGTCCCTCTTGGCTCCCACCCACCAAATTGTTTTGAGACACATTGAAAAACCACTCTGTCCATAAGAAATGCCCCGCCCCCCGTCTATGGAAGTGGGGTGATCTGGAGGCAATTTCTTGAGCATCAGCAGTTCCTCCAAACCCCTCAAAAGCAAAAAGGACTGCTTGTAGTCACAGTTCAATGCCCAAATTTTATTTTCTATTAGAAATGTCCCTTCCTTCCTTCCTGCCTGCCTGCCTGCCTGCCTGCCTGCAATTTACAAGCAAAAGGCTGAAAGATACCAGGCTAAATCCCTTATCCACTCTGCTCATCAAAGGCGGTGGCAGCGGGGGGCAGGGGACCGGATGTCTAGGCTGGCTAATGTTGAGGCTCCATAATTCACTACATGGGTCCATTTGGGCAGGGACCCCTTTGCGTATGAAGGGGTGCTGTCAGAAACACTGGCCTGGTACTCCTGTCTTGAGGTGAAAATTCCATGGAACATACTCATTTGACCTCATCCATGCACACACACTGCCCCCTGTTACAAGCTTTTTAAACTTTTACACTTCTGTTTTGCTCTGAGTCTACAGAAGAGTGTCTCCCACTGTGCTAGTGTGACATTTAAAGGGCACTTCAGTGAAACCATCCCTTTTGCTCCCCTACCCCCTGCCCTATTCCCTGTGTCCTGTTGAGTAATGAGAACCGTAGCAGTTTGCTCTGGGAAAACCTGCTTACTGTCCTCTGTGTTGCCGTTGTCACTTGCAGCAAGAATCTGTTTAGCCCCAGTTCTGCACCTCACTTATTCTTCATCATCTTCATTGGTACCAGTGCAGATACAGTATTTGGGGAACTGCAATGGGAAAACAAGGCAGAGAACCATTACCATTCTCTTGCCTTGATTTTTTTGCTTCCAGCCTTCCAGGCCACTTCTCTCCACAATTCACTGTGCCCTGCATGGTGAGGATATGGAGTCCCTGAACCTTGGCCTTCAGGGAACTTGTGGCTGACCAGCCTCTTTTCCAGGAGTTTCCCTGCTACATCTCCAGCGGTCTGAATGACATGGTAGACAGTGGCTTTGTTAGCCCATCTACATCATTTATCCAAAGAACCAAGGTTATTTGGCACAACAAGAAGGCTTTAATTGGGTGCATTTTTTGCCTAAGACCTGTCAGATATCTGGTCTGGATTAAACAGAATGAAAGGGCCTCCAGAGTGAACAGCCAAGCTAGTTACCTCTTCTGTTGAGATGCTTGAATTGCTTGTGGGGTGTTCTTTGCCCTTGCAAAGAGATACTGCTGCCTTTGCTGGCAAGTCTGTAGCTACTTGAGTGTTTTAAGTTATGAGGTCAATTATGGAGCTTAGCTCCAACTCTGAAAATGCTTTAGAGCATCGCACCCATCACACCTGAATGCTTTTGAGAAAGCAGGGTGTATGGGCTGGTCCTTTTTGCTGGCTGAAACATCCATCAGGTCATTCAGATTAAACGCCTTTATATAATTTGAATTAAAATGACAGACCCATCCTTCTACGCTTCAGTTACCATATTTGCAAGTTGTTGTTGTTCTTAAGAGGCATTAATTACCCAAAGGCATTCTTAGCATGGCTTGTGGAAGTACCTTTAGAGTAACATTGGCCCCTCAGAATGGGAAGTGTCGGCTCTTTCAGCTTGGAAAAGGCATCTTGAAAACTCACTTGCAGCATTTTAGCCTGAAGTTTAGCCTGTCTTGCTTGCATTATGTTTGGGTCCTTAACAGACCTTGTGCACTTGAGTGCAGCCGCTGGGTGGGTTCTTCTAATTTGTTGAGTGTGGCTCAGTGTATTTAAGATGCAAGTCACAAAAAGTAAGGTCCAATTAGCGCCAGCTTCCTTTTGTCCTAGGCAATCTCCTTATCTGTCAGTTTTCTGTCCTTGTGCAGGTTATGGAGACAGAGAGAATGATTTATCTGGTGACAGAATATGCGAGCGGAGGGGAAATATTTGGTAAGTACATTTATTGCATTCTTTAATCAGATAATGTACTTAGTCAACTACAGTAAACTTAAAATAGCTGCCCCTCCTCTCCGCTTTCAGCTGAGTGATGCCCTTCAGGTCTTGGAACTTTCCATTGATCAACGTATTTGGTGGGAGGACTTGCAAGCTGCAGTGAACTGGGTTTGCTGCCTTCCTAGGGAGGAATAATATTTAAAAATGAGGGTGCCTTTCATAAATAAAGGCCTGAAATGTGCAACCTTGGGAAAAATTTTGCCAGCTTAAAATTCATTTTCAAAACTGGTGGGTGCATCTGAGCAGAGCAAAGCTGTTCTGAGTTGGCTACTCCTGTGGGAAAGATGGAGCTAATGATCCACTGCAGCTTCTGTGAAAATTAAAAGGGGGGTTAGTTTGATAAACAGTCACTAGTAAATGGTCCCAATGCATTTCTGGCTGGAAAATTGCATTTTCCAGTGCATAAAACTCAATAACATCTTGGGCAGGCTTGCTAAATCTCCAAAGCTCTCTTGTTAATCTCAAGTGTCCCTTCTGTGGCTTTCTATTGTGGATTCTGGCTAGCAGCATGCATACATAAACACACATGCACAATACATCCACATTCTCAGGGCTTTCGTGCCACCTGAAAACACTTTGCCCCCCCTTATGGTTTGGGGGTGACGTGTTTTACAAAAATGGTTTGGGTGAATTCTCATTCTACAAATCTCAGCTCTCTCCCATGACTCAGTAACAAGGGTAGGGAAGCTGTGGTCCTCCAGATGTTGAGTTTCAACTCCTGCCAGCCTCAGCCATCATGACAAATGCCTTAGGGAAGGTTCTCCATCCCTGCTCCATCCCTGCTCTGCAGAATTAACCTCTGTGGGTCAGAGGAGGCAGCATCTGATTTCCAGTGGGGTAGAGCCAGCCATTTCGCATTCTCCAGCTGGTTAACTGTTTTTTGTTATTTTTAAAACTGTTGATAGTATATGATATGTCAGTGAAAAATGCACAGCTGAGGACTGTTGCTCTGCATTTTTCAAGAGTAGCTACTCGGGACTGTTCAAAATGCTCTGGACAAGCACTTTTCAGTCGGAAGAGAAAGACAGGCCACCAGCCTAAGTGTGCCACTGCAGAACAGGACCATTCTTTTCCACTCAGACCACACACACACACACGTCTGACAGAGATTAGCCCCTGCAAAGCAGACCACAGAGAGCAAGAGCACCTTCAAAGGTGGCTCAAGCAAGCGGGCCAAGTCACAAGCATAGAGTGGAAGTCATCATTTTAAAGGAAGCCATAGGCACTTCCAGTGAAGGTTTTAGTTTTTATTTCTTTTACTTGGTGATATTTTGTTCTTTTATGCAAACTGCTTTGGGGGTCCTTGCTGGGAATGGAAAGTGATATGAAATGTTTTGTAATGATATAACTGAAGAAACATTGCTGCATATGGAGCAACTGCTTTCAGCATTTTTAAAGACAGAGTAATGTAAAGTGTTTGCCTATGGAAAGCTGCCTTTATAGCTGGCCAGACCACTTGCCCACCTAGCACAGCATTGTCTGTGGGGACTGACATCAGCTGTCTGACAAGAAGGAGGGGGTCAGGGAGAACTGTTTCAATCAATTAATCAAGAACAGTTTGAAGAGATCTTTCCTTCTGGACTCTCCATGGAAGACCGCATGGCCTGTGGTTGCCTTGTTCTCCCTTTTGGTTGGGAGATGAGCTGTCCAGTGGAGGGAACACAGAAGCATGAGCTCTCTGCTGGATATACCTGGGGATGTTTGACTGGTCAGAAGCAAATTGTCTTCAGTATCTCTCCTTTTCAGGGAGCCCCAGCTTCTGTCCCTTGCATATCTATCCTGAGCCGAGCAGCCTTCCCTCCAGAAAGCCGCCCTGTGTGAGTTTGATCAGGCTTCTTCTGATGGTTACTAAAATAACCTTGTTACGTGCAGAGCGGATGGAAATCTCCCCATTGCTTTTGGAAGCCCTTCATGCTGCAGTAAATTCAGCTCGTTTGGAGCAGCTGATCTGCTGCACGCCATCCAACCCCCGTGGCCTTGCTTGCTAGCTGAGAGCTGGCAAGCCTAATTGTGGAACCCGCTTCTGTCATCTGGCCTGTGCATCTTGTTTACCTCCATCATTCCCCAGCTGTCTTCAGCCGCCACTCAAGCTCTACTTTAGCCCTAAACCCGTCATCTGCTGGGAGAGTGAAACCAGAACTTCCTCTGTGTTTCCTAGTGAAAAGCTTCTCAGGAGCTCCAGAGAGGAGGAGGAGGAGGAGATAGATTTGTTGAAGGAAGCAGAGGCCCAGCATTTCTCTCCCTTCCTTGGTAACTTCCACCCTAAGAGGAGTCTCTTCTAGCTGCTGGCTTGTTTCTGTGCTGAAACAAGACAGTTTCAGGCAGCTCCCTTAGCTGGCCACATGGCTTCCATTCAGCGTCTCTTTCTCTGTATGGGTGACTTGTTCCATTGGAGTCACTGGCTGCACTGTGAGCAGCTCCCAGAGCGGCTTCCCTGACTGCAGCTGTGTTAATAACGCCCTGTCGCTTGTTTACACTGCAGCTACTGTAAAAAGGAACCTGACATTTAGGGGGAGGGGGAGGAGATGGCTTAATTTATCCAATGTTTAAAGTGACTTTTTAATTTCCGTTGGTAATCTGGCCAAAGCTTGCGGGTAAGGAGCTGGAGCACTTGCAGCCCTGACGTGATCCAGACTGCTGAGCTACCCTTTCCGCCGCCAGCCCAAGCAGATCATTGTCACTGTTGGCTTCAGAGCGGCCTGCGCGTTGCCTGGAAAAACAGCAGCAGGAGCTCTGCTGAGCAGAGCTGCTTCCAGGCAGTTGAATGCTGCTGGGCCTTTGTGGTGTAATGGCAAGGGGTTTTCAATTCCTCCTTCCCTTCTTGGCTGGGCCACCCATATAGCGTCATAGTGGGACTTGTAACCTGCCCCTTAGGCAAAACATAGGTGCAAATGTCAGTCTTCTTTTTGAAGGGGATGGCTAGTGGTGATGGGTGGTGTTGCTCTACCTTTTGCTCTGACAATCTTCAGCAATTTCAGAGGCCTTCAGAAGGAGGGGCTGGGTGGGCATGAAGCATACGTTACAGCTGTAAATCCTACATAAAGAGTGCGGGTAGGATGCAGTAATTTTCATTACATGAGAACAATAACTGCAGGAGACTGGGGGCGTGTTTAGGATTCTCTAGAGTGGAGCTGGTTATTGGGCAGACATGATCCATACCATGCATCTATCAATCCTAGCAGTATAAGCAAATTTCTCATATGGTCCATCAAAGTTCCCCTAATTGAATTAGGCCAGAGGTAGGAAGCCACAGGCTCAGGGGCCAAGCGCAGCCCTCCAGGCATCTGTATCTATGCACCCCACCCCCACCCTGGAATGTGTCTCTGAAGTGTAATGATGTCCCTTGCTTGCCTGAATGTGTGGGGTGCAAATGTGTGGGGTGAGGGCAGAGACCTGTGGATTGTGCACAACTGGGATGTGGCCTACTGCACATGTGTAGTCACATCCATTGCTTGGCCCACTTTGTGCCTCTGGACCCACCCACCTACTACTGCTTTGTGGCCCCTGGGAGAGTTGAGCAAATCATGTAGTCTGGGCGTGCTGCTGGGATGACTTTCTAAGGGTGTTAGTGGAGCAGCTGGCTGCCACTTTAGCTCTAGGTAAGCAGAGTTGATACTGAGTGACCCCAACCAAGAGGAGAACTGATAGCTGCTCTGGGCACGCCATTCATACCTAATATTGGGAGCTTTCACTCAGCTTCCTCCCGAGAGATATTGTCTCCAAATGACCTGGTACCAATGACCTGGTGTCTGGCAAAGAGCTTTTAGAGAGAACTCATTTATTTGTCATTAACCTAGGGAAGTGTTTACTTTAGAAAAACAAAACAGAACACCAGTTCAGGTCCAAGAAAATAGACACAAATCTCTGTGCCTTTGCAGCAAGGTTGATCCCTGGCCATTCTTAGAAAGCTTTGATCCATTTGCAGGAAGGCTTTGTTGCTAAACATGTGCTTTTTTCCCTGGAGCAATCAAATGGCTCTTCATAACATTGTTAATTGTAATTAAAAGTACTTCTGTTGCTCCTGTCAGTGGAACAAAGTCATGTAGACTTTATCCCAGCTGGTAACTACAAGCAGAGCCAATGGGGGCTGGGACTGCTGGAGAGACCAAGTCTGCAGCCTGATCTCCTAATAGGATCCAGGCCTCTTTGGTGGACAAGGGAGTTGGGATGGAAGGGGAGCCATTGCCTCGTCTTGCTGGAGAGGTGGATCAAAGTTGGAAGGTGCTGAATGGTTTAGAATGGGATCTGAGCTGCCTCTGACTACATCAAGCAAATCCTTCTGGTTTTACCCAACTGTTGAGTAACAGAGGAAGAGAGGGAGATTTCCTCTCACGAAGGACCTGTTCACATGGAGCACATGCACCTGAGATGATAGCTCTCAGCTGAGAACAGCAAGATATGCCCACCCCCATCAGCATTTGGGTGCCTGCCAAGGGCTGAGATTCATCCAAAAACATTGACCTAGTTCAGCCTTGTGCTTTAGGAACTGTTAAATTGCAGCGGGAAAGCCAGTGTGTGGTATTGGGAACGACACCACAGATGCATCCAAGAAACCATTTCTTCAGAAGGAGCCTGCTGCTTTGGCCTCAAAGGGGAAGGTTGGGCAGTTTCAACCTGCTTCCCTTCATAAACTGTATTAATTATAGAGCGAAAGATGAAAGTCTGCTTTAGAGAATCAAAATTAAGCTAAAGTTTTCCCATTAGGTGGTTGTTTTGGCCAAAAGTGCCCACTAATTAAAATACCCAGGCACAAGCAGTTCACAGTAAATACTAATTACACAAACACATCAAAAGCCTTCTGCCTCTCCAGATAAAGAGCAATTTCTTTCTTTTGATGTTGCATTTCTAATATATTTTGATGGGGCTTTCAGCCGGCAAGCTTCTTTTCCTTCCCTGATTAAATTTCATTTATAATAAAAGATACCAGGTGCAGGCAGTGAAGTGGGCGTGTGGTGAAGTTGCAGAGGGTGCCTATACACACTTACTAGGAAGTACAGTGGTGCCCCGCAAGACGAATGCCTCACAAGACGAAAAACTCGCTAGACGAAAGGGTTTTCCGTTTTTTGAGTTGTTCCGCAAGACGAATTTCCCTATGGGCTTACTTCGCAAGACGAAACGTCTTGCAAGTTCTTGCGAGTTTGTTTCCTTTTTCTTAAAGCCGCTAAGCCGTTAAGAGCCGCTAAGCCGCTAATAGCCGTGCTTTGCAAGACAAAAAAACCGCAAGACGAAGAGACTCGCGGACGAAGAGACTCGCGTCTTGCGAGGCACCACTGTAAGCCCAACTCAGTGGGACTTGCTTCTAAGTCAGCATGCATAGGATTGTGCTGCTATTCTTCTTAAGGAGCAGCTGAGGAGGTAGAGTCTTGGGTTTGGATGCAGGAGTGAACATTGCAGCTTCTCCTGAAGCCTCCCTAGTGTCAAGGTGGGAGTCAGGAACAGCTCAGCAATAACTCACAAGGTGCCAATGAAGTTAACTCTTTATTCAAAGAAACAAAACACAAACACATTCTAAAACACAAACCCTCCTGGCCTCTCTGAGTGCACACATACATATGCCCCTTTCTTTCTTTTAGCACATACCGGGCAAATATTTCTTTAAGCTGAGGTGTGAGATTTTACTGCCCAGGTAGAAATGCAGAAGAGAGAGGGAGCCCACCTTCCATTATGGGTTGAAAGATGGCTTGTGGGCCTATCAGCTGCAGAAATGCTGCCAAATTTGTGCAAGATTTAGAGCAAAGAGCAGCCTGTTGGATAATTCTGTATTTCACAATCTGTAGATGCAAGCTACCTCTGACATTAATCACTAGAACGCGGAAAGGCCCATGATGCAAAGCTGGTTACAAGAGAAGACGGCAAAAAGGCACCAGTTTTTTCTCAGAGACAGAGGAGGTGAAATGTTTGTAACCTTCCTCCAGGAGATTACGAACATGGTTTGGCTCTTGCCTCTGGAGCCCAGTAGCTATTTACAGAGTGAATTATTCTTTTATGAATACTCAAGAAGCAGTCCAAATGAACTGTGAACGGAGAAAAGGAGGAAGCAAGCATGAGGGAGTTTCTTTTGATCCCACCTGGGAATGTAAGAAGGGCTTGTGGCCTTGACTCTTAAACTCTCTGGGCCAGGAGTGAGGTCCTTGAGATATAGCTTGAATCCATCAGGCGCAACATGGCCAACACTCGGAGATGATGGAGCTGCAGTCCAGCAGTATTTGGAGGGCCACCGTTTCTCCCCCCCCCCCCCCGACAGAAATCATATTGCTACTTTTACTTCTTCATAGCAGGAACACTCTTAGCAGAGTGAGGCCTGGGGAATAAGGTATCAATTCCCTTTCTATAAAATGACTTCACTATTATGTGGGATAACTAGCCTCATATAACCCACATGCTTAAGTCTAATTAGTGCATGAAGGGGTTAATGCCATAGAATAAGCCGTCCTGCTAGGCTTAGCTAGGTCACTCCTGCGCAGCTTGGGAGGAAAGTGGTCAAGAGTATTATTGTACCTCAGTTAACCATAGAAGCTCAATGTGTGAGGAGTTCTGAGCTGATTGTTGCAGTTCAGACTGCATGGCTCGTCTAACCAGCCTCTCTTGAGTTCCTTTACCCATAATTTAGGAACTTTTTCACCCCTGTAACTAAGCCACATTTGCTGCCTGTGCAACTTTTCTGATTGCTGTCTGGAAGAGCACATGAACCTAACATTTGGAAAGTTTGTAAGGAAACCATTTTTAACTTACCAAACGTTTGGCCTTTTCCTGTGCTAGGAGAAGTGAGGAACTTTGGAAGGAACTTGGAAGGATATATTTTAAAGGTCTAACAGTCTCTATTTCCATGCTTTGCTTTGCTGCATATTTGCTATTTTGAATCTCTGCTGGGGTTCTCTCACTAAAGCGTATCTGTCCCAAACCCAGAACTTGACATCCAGGAAATTTTCCTTTTATGCTTACATTTTTCTCCTGCACCAACATATTCTACCTGTAATACAGATAGGAAATTGTGCTTCAGAAGCTATGGAAACTCTAGGTTCAAATCTCTGTCAGACAGGCAGACAGATCTACTTTAAAAGGTGTTTATGTAGCCAAATCTTGGGAGGAAGAGTAGCATATATATATAGCAAATTAAAGACAATACTTCCCGTAGCAAAATACAATAATGGTTCCAAAGTGCTTTATAATTGAAAACTGTTGTTCCTCTCTACCAGAAGCAATAATAGAGCACAGCCACACTTTCACCTGACTTGTAGTTTGATTTTATTGTGTTCTGATTAATTCGTCTGGACCCAGGAGCTTTTCTCATTTTTCTGTCACTGTGCCTTGCAAAAACCTGGTCTTACCCCTTAAACTGATGCTCAGTTAAGCAAAATCTCTCTTATAAATGATATTCTGCACATCTGACAAGATCCAATTGAGCGGGTAAGATTGGTCTTTCGGAAGACACAGCTGCAGAACAACAAGGAAAGCTTTCAGACCTGTGGGGATTAATTGACACACCATATGATCAAAATATGTGTCAAACACAATTGTGAATGAGCCCATACTCTCCCTGGTGTTCCTTATGTACATCCTCCCCCCTTTCCTCAAATGATGCTGGCCTGAGACGGGGCCTTCTGCCTAGACACATGATTGGCTCACCTAGCTCAGTACTGCCTGCACTGACTGGCAGTGACACCAGGAGTTCAGGCAGGAGTCTTACCCAGCCTTACCCAGAGATGCTGGGATTTGAATCTGTGACCTTCTGCATGCAAAGCAGATGCTCTACTCACTGTGCAATGGCTCTCTCCTTGAATTCCCAAATGGTTAGCAAACAGGCTCTCTATCTTGACCCAACCATTCCTCTCCCTCCACATTAATGTGTAAGAATTTATAATCTCCCCCTGCTTTTTTCTTTCTGCCAGCTACTTCTTGTTGTTCAAGCTGGGCAGGCATCATGTGATCTACCAGTCCCACCAAAGAGCTGCAGCCTATTTATCCGTGGCCGCCTTCTGCAGGAGTTTCTTTTGTGACATTTTCTAAATAACCCATTGACAACTGGAGGTTGCACAGTGTTCGCAGTTTTCAGAAGCAGCAAACAGCTAAAAACAACCTTTGGGCCAGTTTCCTGCTTGCCTCTTTATTAAAAGAGCTATTGTCAGGGTGAGAAGGCTGGAGCCAACAGCTACTGTCACAGGAAACTGCCCTGCTCTGGCTGTTGCCATCATCCCAGAGGCTTCTCCTTTGCTAGCACTGGGGTTTTGTCTGAATTAAAAGTGGCTCCATATACCACCCCCACCCCCGCTCTGGGGCTAAATCAAAATCAAATCAAATCTCATCTTCACAAAGGAAACTTGGCAGAACTTTGCCTTCCCTTCAGAGCCTCAGCCTTTTCCTTTTTTCAGGATCCATCATATTGTACACACATACTCCCTCGCACACTATTTTTTTCTGCACCCCTTCAAAGGTCGAGGTCAGCTGTTCCAGGGACTTTTCTTTCACTTGCATCTCCCCTGGTTTCTTGCATATGGAATGTGAATCTCGTAGGCCTCTTTCCCCCTCTGGTGCAAATTTGCCCCAATCCTTGTAATTCTTCATGGGAAGGTGACCCGTGAATATCCCCTGTTGCTCACTCACAGTGCTCAGCATAATTGCAACAGCCTTCATCTACAGCTGACATATTTTATCAATCATGGGTGTTAAAATACAATTGTGTGTCATTGGAACATTATGCTTGCCCAGAGAGGCATTTTTGCTCTGGCATGGAGACTTACCAGAGGCTGAGTCTTAGCATCTTGCAGAAGTATTCTAAGGCATTTAAATAGGGCTGGTGATTGGGGTACCTACCACCATCCTTGGGTATAGGGCAGACTTTGAATCCGACTGAAATAGGCAGAGAAGATGTGCCCAAATATGAAAGGAGCTCTCCTGCTGCAAACCTAGAGAGGTTAGCTTCTGTGAGCTGGGGCATGTCTTGACACTTTGCCTGGCAGTTGTGCCACCACCTCCTTGTGCTGTTTCCCCAGCACAAGATGGTGCTAGATAGACCCATTCTGGGCAGTGCAGGCCTTACAAGTCCTGCAGTAAACCAAAGTAAGTCTATACTGATCCAATAACAATGGTTATGCTTTCTGTCTCTTCTCCCTCCCCACATCTCCTTCAGATCACCTCGTGGCCCATGGACGAATGGCTGAAAAAGAAGCCCGGAAGAAGTTTAAGCAGATAGTGGCAGCTGTCCATTTCTGCCACTGTCGTAACATCGTCCACAGAGATCTGAAAGCAGAGAATTTGCTTCTGGATGCAAATCTGAACATCAAAATAGCAGGTCGGCCATTTTAAAAGATGGATGCATAGGCTACCCAAGCAAAGCAGCCCAGGTCAAATCCTGGCAACTTGAGGTTTCTGACAAGTGACAGATCTTGCTGCTTCTGCTCCTGGCCACCAAGGATGGTGTTCCACTGCCCTGCCAGACTTTTAGGGCTTAGTTATTCATGATTCTGCACCTCCACTTGGGGCCAGCCTTCCCTGCTGCTGTTGCATTGCTGAGCTAATCCAATAGAAATGATTAGAAACCTTTATAGAAAAACTATGATACTGGGTGGTCTCTGAATTGCTTCCCTCCTGTTTCTCTTCCAGATTTTGGATTCAGTAATATCTTCACGCCCGGTCAGCTGCTGAAGACCTGGTGTGGAAGTCCCCCCTATGCTGCCCCAGAACTCTTTGAAGGGAAGGAGTATGATGGGCCAAAGGTGGACATTTGGGTAAACCATCAAGAACCACTCTGCACTGCCAGCATTTCCCTTTGTAAGGGGAGGGGGAGGGGAATGCTGCTTCTGGAGCACACTGAAGCAGCTTTGAGGGAAAGCATTTTTGTCACTATATGCATTTGATTAGTGAAGGAACTTTTGTCATTGTCCATGTGCAATAATTTTAAACTTTTTAAAAGATATAAGTGGGACCTTTTTAGAAAGGGGCTCCTCTGACCGGGGCCCCTTTTCTTAAATAGATTTTCCTTACTAGGGCACATGTTTGCTTCATATTGCTGTTGCCCCAAATGACACCTAACGTTTGTGCCCTCTTCTCTTGCAGAGCCTTGGGGTGGTGCTCTACGTGCTGGTCTGCGGGGCCCTGCCTTTTGATGGGAGTACGCTGCAGAACCTGCGGGCGAGGGTCCTGAGCGGGAAGTTTCGCATTCCATTTTTCATGTCCACAGGTAAAGGCTCTGTGGGGAGATGTCCCCTTCCTCTTCCTCTCCTCCTCCTCCTCAGCAAAGTCAGCAGCTACAGGTACTGGCTGACATCAGGGGTTCAGTTTCACACTGGCAACTTCTTGAATTTGAGGTGGCCTCGCTTGGGACAGCCATGCCTGGCACTCTGATCTCTTTGAAATAAAGAGCTGCAACAAAATCCCTTGTAGACTGAGTAACTGCATTTCACTGCCCAGCTGTTGAGGACGCCAGGTGATTGCAAAACTAGGAACTGCAGAGGATGTCAGAGAATTTGGATGCTAGGTGGTCTGGGCCAACACGCTAGACAAGAGTTGTAGGTTGGGTTCTTTTGCCCTCTCTTTTCCTTCCATGTGCTTTGAGCACTACTTATATGGGAGCTGAACCTGCCTCCTCATAGAAAGCTGAATTCATGGCTATGTTAAAAAGTGGATTTTCAGTTTCTGGTGTATTTCTTTTCCTGCGGGTCAGAGAGAAACTGCTTCAGCTCGAAAGCTGAATGGCTGAGGTTCTCTCTCCCCAGCCACCTACTGCAGTGCCCTTTCCAATGTGCTGCAGGCAGACATTAGTAATTTGAGAGAGGTCTCAAAACTCACTCGCCTGCCCAAAATTCTGCTCCTGGAGCTGTTGGCAAAGAGGAAGATGGAGCCCTATTTTTATGCTGGCTGTATCAAGCAGGGGTAGCCTGAGCCATTTTGGGACCTTGGGAAGAGATGGATGACGCCTGTCTAGAGAAGACTCCCAGACAGCTTGCATGCATTGGTTGTTTGTGCTTTGAATCAGTCATGAGAGACCTTCAGCTGGACCTTCCCGCTCACAATGCAGCAAGCCCACCCAGCGAACCTGTGTCCTTCATCTTCCTGTGAGCAAAGGGCTGTTTTCTGACTGTCCACCTTTAACTGGAGGGAAATTAATTTTCAGCCTGCTGCAGCACTGTCTAGAAATAACTGCTGGCTTCCTGTTGGCATTGTTAATTGGAACTCATTGTGGCTTAATGAGTAGTGATGCAGTGTGAGGCTTTTATCAGTTGGGCAGCAAGAAACCCGTTTGATAGCTGAAGCCCCAAGCAGAAAAGTATACCAAGGGGTGGGAGATGCCCATCATAAGTGTACCTGTCGTATGTGTGGTTTGGTTGAGACAGACCATCTGTTGTTCAAAGGGCTTGAATTGAGAGATCTCTCTTTACCAGCTAATTTTGCAAAGTCTCTTGTTTCACGCACAAATGGTTACTAGAGCATCTCTCTCTCTCTCTCTCTCTCTCTCTCTCTCTCTCTCTCTCTCTCTCTCTCTCACACACACACACACACACACACACAGAGAGAGAGAGAGAGAGAGAGCAAAGTGCTTGTGTGTCCTGTCTTTGTGGCTGGTGAATCCAACTTATCTTGGGTGTCCTGAGACCCCTCCCCACGTAGCTTTCCCTGAGAGCACTACCTAAGACCTCCAAACCACTCCAGGACTATCAGCTGCTGCAACAGTGGCCCAGCCAGTTCAAATGCGAGAGCCATATTAGTTTGAAGATGACCAAACAAACAAACAAAACTGTTTCCAGTGAGCCGATGCATCAGAGACTGAACAGTGTGCCTTCTTTCTGTTTCCTTCATTTCCCCTCTCATGGCACTGAAGCCCCTGACTGGGGTGTTTGTCTGCACTTTTATTGGAGGCACAGGGGGATGTCCCTTTCTAACTCCCATTGACTGACCAGATCTAACTTCTTTGGAGTATGTTGATACACCAAAACCCTCTTTCAGAACTATAGTTCTTGCTGCCAAAGATGTGGCATGACTGTCTCTGGCTAATGGAAGAGAATGATTGGCTGCAGCTGAGGTGTGGAGCTTGGGGCCAAGGTGGGGAAGAGAGATCAGTTAGGGGCAAGTGCAAGAGAAAGACCCCTGAAATGTAGCTGTGTTGTGGAAGGCAAAGCCCACCTTTAAAAACTGAGCACTTGCATTGAGAATGGGTTGAACAGATATGACTGTCTCTCTCAGAATTGTATGGAAGACAGGGAAGAGCTTTGGGCCTACTGCTCTTTGGGCATGCATCCAGTTTGGGCAGTCTCTGTCTCCCTGCTATGGGAGAGCTGGAATGAGGTTACTGCCTGCACAGCTCCGGTTGAAACATTTCAATAATCCAACCCTGTTTTGTTCCATAAGCCTTTTCTCATATAGTGTTGGCCTTCCCCGACCTTAGTGAAGGAGCTGGTATGAAACTTGGGGGTACTTGTGGGTCCATTGTTGTAGCTTGAGGCTCAGGTGGTGCAGAGTGCTTTCTATCAGCTTTGGTTGGTAGCCCAACTGCACCCCTACCTGGACAAGGATAGTCTAACTTCTGTCATCCATGCTACGATAACCTCTAGGTTAGATTACTGCAATGTGTTATACATGGGGCTGCCTCTGAAGATGTTTTGGAAACTTGAGCTGGTGCAGAATTCAGAAGCCAGGTTGCTTACTGGAGCATATAACCCCCATTCTGGCCTGACTGCACTGGCTGCCAATTAGTTTCCGGGCCCTATTCAAAATGATGGTTTTGACCTATAAAGCCTTAAATGGCTCAGGACCGCAATACATCAAGGATCGCCTCACCCCATATGAACCAACCTACGGTCATCATCTGAGGCCCTTCTTTGTGTGCCTCCTCAGTGAGAGGCTCGGAGGGTGGCAATGGGCCTTTTCTGTGGTGACTCCCCAGTTGTGGAATGCTCTCCCCAGGGATGATTGCCTGGCTCCTTCACTACGTATCTTTCAGTGCCAGGCAAAAACATTCCTCTTCTTCTAGGCCTTTGGCTAATTAAACAATCTATGGCCTTTTAAACTATGTGTGGGGCAAGTATTGTTATTGTTCGTTATTATGGTATGTATTTTTGTGGTTTTATAGTGTAAAGCAGCCTGTGATCTTCAGATGAAGGGCAATATAGACATGATGATGATAATGATGGTGTATTTTATCTGTACATCAGTTTATCAAAGCCCAACATTCTTCTTTGGTTTCTTGTGGGAAGCCCAGTCACCACTAAGCAAAAAAAGTAAATGTGTGACTTAATGCTAGGTTTCTGCTAATGGGATACTCTAACCTAGGGATCGGGAATATCTGTGGGGGCCCTTCAGATGTTGTTGTGGAGTTCCCATCACCTCTGACCATTGGCCATGCTGACTGGGACTGGTGGAATTGGGGGGGGGGAGGAGGAGTCCAGCAACTTCTATAGGGGCCCCCACAGGCTTCACACCTGTGTGTTTAAAAAGTAACTTTGCTTCTTGGAGTCTTGTGGTGGTCAGCAGAAGCCACACTTGGTTTCTCCAGTGGCCAGATCCTAATGAGCCTGGTCGCTTGTGTTCTGCAGCTGTTACAATAGGGGAGTAAGATTTGTTATGTAGAGACCTTGTGGGAGGTGGGGTTGCATTTTGTGCAGCCAAGCCCTGCGGGGTTGTAGGAACTTAACGGGGTTTTCCTGATATTTACATGCATCCTGGTGATGTTCAGAAGTGGAATGGCTCCCCTCCATGTGCTGAGGCGGGTGTGGCTGGTGATGGCTCCCTCTCTCCCCAGTTCCTCAGCAGCCTCTTGCTGTTGTCTTGCAGAGTGTGAGCACTTAATCCGCCACATGCTGGTGCTGGAACCGAGCAGGCGGCTCTCCATGGAGCAGATCTGCAAACACAAGTGGATGAAGCTTGGGGAGGTGGATACGGAGTTCGACACGGTGAGCCAGCACAACTCTCCTTCCTTGGTGGCTCTCCATCCAGGCAGTTTACTTGCCTCCTTTGTCTTTGTTTCCCCGAGGAGTTCAGCATCTCTCAGCTCTTCCTTGCCCTAGGAGGTTGCTTGGGAGATGGGATTGAGATGCGTTTTCCCAGCCAGTCTTTGACCAGCTAGCCCCAAACCTTTAACAGCTCTTGTGCTTTTCCTTGTTGTGAAAGTTACAGCCGTTGAAACGCTCTGTTCTTTCCAGTTAATAGCCGAATGTCAGCACTTGAAGGTTGAGAGGCAGATGGAACCGCTGAATGAAGATGTGCTGCTTGCCATGGCCGAGATGGGGCTGGACAAGGAGCGCACCCTCCAGGTACTGGCTGTCTCCAGGCATTCTGGGGTAGAAGTAGAGCGGCTTGCCTTGGGTGTGAGGCTGATCATTTTCTTGTTTCCTTGCTTTCCCAGTCATTAAGGACAGATGCTTACGATCACTACAGTGCAATCTACAGTCTGCTCTGTGACCGTCTAAAGAGGCATAAGAACTTGCGCATTGCCACCCTGCCCAGCCTCCCACGGACCATGGCCTTCCCAGCACAAGCCAGCATCCAGGTTAGTCTTCTGTGAGGTGCAGCTCTGTTGCTTTCAGATTAACTTACACAATGGGGCAGTTCCAGAGGGTGCCTGGCTAGCAGCTGGCACTGTGCAAAACTAGCCTTCATGCAGGGACAATTGCTATTTCTCTTGGAGCTGGAAATGACAGACTCTTGTCTGTGTAGGCAGGCGGCCTCTTAAAAATATTTCAGGGTTCGTTACTTTGAGAAGGTGACTGACAGGGCTGCCTTCAGCATCCCCACAGGTGCCCACTCAGCCTTTCTCTGCCACCTTGGGTAGCTACTTCTGTTGCTGGGCAGCAGGAGGGTCCCACAGTAGATTATTTTAATTTCTTACCCATAATACGTCAAGGCCTGCAATATAAATATAGCAATTTAAAATACAATATTAAAAACAGCTTAAAACAAATCATAGTAATAAGAATTGGGTGCGTCCTGGAAATATATATATCAGGTGTCGAAGGCCAGCGTAAATATCTGCCTCTGGTGGTGGCGGCTGAGCAAGAGGAATGGGGCTGGGGTTTCTGCATTTGGTGTTCACAGTTTGGTTTTGTGTCTGCTTTGCAGGCAGAGCAGGCGGGCAACCCAGTGAGCATCAGTGTCCCACAAGTGCAGCTCATCAACCCCGAGAACCAAATAGTGGAGGTAAGTTGTTTTTCTCTTCCAGGATCTCCCCTTGCTAGTCACAGATGCTTCTGCATTTCTCCCCACAAACCACCTTATGGTATGTGTTTCTGCCCTAGACTGATGGAGCAATGACTCTGGATAGCGACGAAGGTGAAGAGCCGTCCCCTGAAGCTCTGGTCCGCTACCTCTCCATGAGGAGGCACACGGTGGGAGTGGCTGATCCTCGGTGAGTTTTGCCGCCTGCTGCTTCTTACAAACAATCCCAGAGCCATCAAAGGGTTTGCAAATTTCCCTCCAGTATTGCAGCCCTCTCTCCTAAGAGGGACCTGGCTCCTGGCTCAGCTTAGTGGCAGGTGTCACCTCTGTAGTGACACATTATCTAACAAGTTTGGCCTGGAAAATGCTGGCCTCCCTTCTGCTACTCCTAAGTGGTGGGAAACAAACCAGCAGCCCAGAATGTGAGCAGAGAAGCAGGGTTGCCTGGACCGTCTCCTGAGTTATTGTGCATGTATTTGCAGCACGGAGGTGATGGAGGATCTCCAGAAGCTGCTACCTTGTTTCCCACGCATCGCACCCCAGGCCCCCTTCCTGCAGGTGGCTCCCAACATGAACATGGCAGCCAACATGCTTCCGATGCAGCACCTGCAACCAACTGGTCAGTTAGAGTACAAGGTATGGCAAAGGAAACACTTTGGGAACTCTGAGCATCAGTCCCCATTCCTGTGAGATTACCAGCTACCATGGTTTCATGAGCCTGTTGAATTGGACCTGAAACCAAATTAAGAAGACACCCACCTTCCCACCCACCCACCCACCCACCCAGCTGTATGACATGGAGACCCAAGTCATCACTGTCCTGTCTGCCAATCTAAGGGGATGAAGTCTCCATTGCTATTTCAGTGCCTGCTTTTGTGTGATCATGGTTCTCCCATGCCCATCAGACCCTGCTGTTTCTCCTGACTCTTGAGGCATGCAGCCAGGGTTTGGTAGAGATGCAGAATTTTCTTGCAGGAGCAGTCCTTGCTGCAGCCCCCAACTTTGCAGTTGCTGAACGGAATGGGACCCCTTGGACGGAGGGCTTCAGATGGAGGAGCCAATATCCAGTTGCACGCACAACAGCTCTTGAAGCGTCCCCGGGGCCCTTCTCCACTTGTTACAATGACACCAGTAAGTAACTGAAAGATGGGTGGGGTGGGGTGGGGTGTTCTGGCACAGCACTGTGCCCACTTTTCACAGTATTTCACAGCTCCATGGATATGGACCAAGTGATTGCATTCTGCTTCTTCTGGGCTTACTCATGGCAGATAAAAGTGGTGGCCCTGCCACATCCAGAGTGCCTCTCTCAGCTGGCCCTTCACTCTTGCTAGTGTAGCATGCATCTGCTGGAACTCAGTTTTTCTCCCTAGTTTTCCTACTGGCCCTTTCCCCTCCTGAGACTGCCTGGCTTGCTCTATGTCCATGGGTTTTTTGGGGAGTAGGGTGGGCAGGATCAAGTGCATATGACGAGATGGTATTTCTCAGATCCATGGCCTAACTCCCTATTCCTTCTGAAAGATTCCTCTTTTTAAAAACAAAAAACAAACCCTATAAAACCTGTTTAGGAAATGAGGCCAAGGCAGACTTTTTATTGAGACATTCATTGGCACAAACTAAGCAGCCCTGCCAAGCATGTCCCTCTTGAGTCCTTTGGACTTAAAGGGCATTAGGATGTGTCTCGCTTGGGGAAGAGCTCGGCCTCTTAGTTCAGAATCTTTCTTGGGGTATCTTTATCTTCTGTGGAAGCAATGAACTTCAGGTGGGGCTGGCTCTGGAGTGGGAGTGTGTGGGGAATGGTGCCAAGTGTGGAGTACCTGGGTGTGTAAAAACCTTTCTGCAGAGCCAAGCCCCCTTCCCTTTCTTGTCCTTCCAGGCAGTGCCCGCCGTGACCCCTGTGGATGAGGAGAGCTCAGATGGAGAGCCAGATCAAGAAGCTGTGCAGAGGTAACACTCCTCCTGCTGCTGCTGCTGTTGCTGCTGGTGGTGGTGCTGCTGTCTTTGGAGGCACCCTCTGGTGCCTGGCAGCTGCTTTAGCCATAGCTAGGCAGCAGGTTGGCTTGTGGTTTCTGCTTTGCCTCTGCTTCTCTGGGAACTGGTGTTTCGTGTGGACTCTGCTGCAGCTGTGACCTGCTCCTGCTCCCTCCCCTGGTCTTCCCACTAACCTCCCTGGGTAGGTGGATCTTCTAGTATTTGGGGCCTCAGCTGTTAGTATAGCTCTTGGAAGAAGATGCCTACAGTTGACAGCCTGGCTACATCTGTTCTCGCTGATGGGGGTCCAAAATGGTCAACTACAATGCTGCTGCTGAAGCCGTTTGCTTCTTTTGATGCTCCTTGTAGCCTGTGTCCCAAGGAAAGTCTTGCAGGCTGCCTTGGTAGCAGCTGTGAACAGCATCTACCAAGTAGCTTGCTATTTAAACAGCAGCCTTCCTGATTTCCAGGCAACTACTTTTGCTTGTAAAGAGCTCAGAGTTTGCCTGGAAAAGATGCCTCCTTGAAGATTGGGGTATCCTTTCCTCTTTAGAGACAAAAGAAGGCAGACAGAAACTGGGTATAAAGGTTGGTTGGTGAGGCTTTTTTAAAGGAATGAAATATCCATGGAGGATTCTATCAGGGATAGCTGTGGTTCCTTATTCCATCTATCTGGGGGAGGCTTTCTAGTGGTTCCTCTTTCCCCTCTTCAAACCCCTTGGGAATGTAGTGTCCTCTCCATTCCTACTCTCCATTCTCCAACCCCCTCACTACTTTGGTGAACAGCAGTCATTGTATGATGGGGCAGAGCTGCAGTACTTAAATCAGATGAGACTGCCTTTGTGGCATGAAATCTGACCCTGTGTGATATCCTTTATAATGGCTCATGGAACTTATTTATGCTGAGTTGATCCAGTAGTTCCTCTAGCCTGGAGTAGCCTAGCTGGCAATGCGTCTAGAGCCCAGCTTGTTGGTTCATGGAGGCCTTTGCCTCTGTTCCCTTAACTGGAGACTCTGGTCACTGGACTAGGATTCTTTTTATACATACACCTGTCTGCCTGAATCTGTTTTTAAACCGAGACCACTGCAGCTCAGTATTTGCCAACTTTGACCAGTCATGGCTTTCCAGGATCTTGGGCAGAAAAGCCTCCTTCCCATGACCTGTTTCTCAAGAAATGGAATAGGAGATGTTCTACATGGAACTTGGAGCTCCTCCATGGCGGACAGGTGCTTTGCCTGTGAACTGTGTCCCCTCCTCATTGCCTTTGGGCTAGGACAGATGTCAGTCTTGCAGGGCAGGTTAATGGAATCAACATACTTGAGTCAAATCCCCTTGTATACTGGGATGAGACTATGTGGCTAGAGAATATGGTGTTGCCTGCCTTCCCACTTAGCGTTAGCTGTCACACCATGCCACGGGCTGCCACGTCTCAAGAGTCAACATCCTTCCTGCAGGGGTGGGTGCAAATATTGACCTTCATAGAACGGTGTTAGCTTCTCTGCTTGCAGAACCTTGGAGGGGACCCATGGGCTGGCCTCTCGCCTCCTGCCCTGGGTTTGTTTGAGGTACCTGACCTTGAATTGCAGCTCGTTGTTCTCTCTCCCTCCATAACTGCTTGATGTAGTTAAGGGAAAGATTGGTCTCTGGGATATAGAAATGAAACACTGTTAGCAAGCGGCAGATTTAGATCTCTTCAGGAAATGACCTGATCTCCACCTGAGATGCTGGCTTGTTCCCACAGCACTAACTCTTCTCCATCCTCTTAACTCTGCTTTCCTCCTGTGTGGTGGTGGTGGTGGTGGTGGTGGTGGCAAATAGCTTTAATTGCTGCTCCTCTTTGGTCACAACGTAATTGGCATTAAAATCTCTGAAGTCTGTACAAGTATACTATAGCCAAAGCTCACCGGCTTCCCTGAAGAAAGTTCCTCACTTGCCTTTTAAGTTGGCTTTGATAAATGGATTCAACACTCTCAGCAATGAAATTAGGAGAGAACTCAGGAAGCCATGTTGTAGGTTACTCATCTGAGAGCCCTGTAAGAGCTGGTCCCTAGCACAGATCCAGGAATTGTGGGGGTGGCACCCCCCAAGTTTCCCTTCCTTGTAGGCAAGTGAGCCTTTCAGAGGCCCAGGCTGCCCTTCTATCTAACTTTTGCTGAAACATGGCAGCTTTTGCATACATGACCTGAACAATTCCCTTTGTGTTGGACATCCCCTTATTCTCTCCTCTTCTTGCCCAGGTGCACCTGGAAGTGCCCAAGAACAGAGTCTAGGTGGCGCTCTTGATGCTTCCTTCTAGCATCGCTTAGACCAAGTGTTGCAATAGTTGGATGGCCAGAGGGCCCCTGCTCCTTTAAGAGTGGCGCAAACGAAACCCTTGTCGCAGCCATCATTTACCCCACCTCACCATGTTCAGAAAGGCTGCACCAGTGGAAATTCTCCCCTCTGGGTAACTCTTAAAGGCTGAGGGGACTTGCCCCATGTGCAGTATTCCTGGTGCGTGAGGCCTTGACTTCTGCTTGGGAGTCCTGTGTCAGAATGAGCTGCCTGTTTCTCCAGGAAGCTCGTTAGCTTCATTGGCCCAGTGCCAGCATCAAGATAGCACCTTCCCCCACAGTCCCCTTTTCCGGCAAAAAGGGAGCCCTCCTCCTTACACCTGCTGCAACCTTCTGAGCCTGCTCTTAACCTCCACCAACGCTTTGCTTGGGTTTTCTGTAGGCTGGCGTTTCTGCTTTCTCCAGAGTTTCCCTGGGCCCCCAAAGGGCGGTCTTTCTCCCACCCCCATTCCCATTAAAGAAACTCTTTTGAGAAAGCTGGGTGGTGGGTGCCTCCACTGCCTCGCTGTCCCCTCTCTCCACCCCCCCTCGCTCCCTCTTTGGAGCATTCCAGTCACAGCCCCCAACCCCTCCCTCTCACCAAATGTGCTCCTGCTTGTTGCAGATACTTGGCCAATAGGTCAAAAAGGCACACACTGGCAATGACCAACCCCACTGCGGAAATCCCGCCCGACTTGCAGAGGCAGCTAGGACAGCAGCCCTTCCGCTCCCGGGCATCACACCTGGCACCCGACCAGCACCGGTGAGTAGGTGGCACCGGCCGCTTGGGCAGTTCTGCACCAGGGAACCTGTCCTGGGCAGAATGGCACCCCCTAGCAGAAAAAAAGAAAAGGGCTTTTTTGGATCAGGCACTTGAAGGGGCTTTCCAGGCCCTCTACATGCAGGAGAGGATTAGACAGGAGGCAGCTGTCGCTCAGGCCTGGGCATGGCATAGCAAGGGTGGGGCGCTTTGTTACTCTGTTGGGGAGCAGGAAACCTCTGTAAGAAAGGATGTGTCACAGCTGTTTCTGTCTGACCAACTGGCTTGCCTGGAGTTACAACCCAAAACTCCACTTGACCCCATTTGTTGGAGGGGTAAATCAGCAGTGGAAGTTAGTTGAGAGAGTGTCAGCAGCTCCTCCTCCTGCCCCCCCCCCCGACAAAAGCTCTTGACTTGACTCTCTTTCACATCATATGAACATCGACCACGTACATAGTTGCAGGATTGTTACCCTTGGTGGACAGGGTTCACACAGCATCGTTTGAGTGACCTGAGGCTGTTGGAATAGTCTGATAGAGGTATGGGCTGCTACCTCACCATAACAGCCCTTAGAGGAGAATCTTTGAACCTTGTTTGTGTCAACAGCTCTGTCATGGGATTGGCACCACCAGAACTGTATGTGTTTGCCTGCAATGTTTCCTCGCTAAAATTCCAGGGGAGGGGGGTGGCTCTGTGGCAGAGGAACAAGTGCGACCTTTGACTGTTGCGAAATGGGCTCTACATGATATATCACACACACACACACACACACACCCCGGACTCCTGTTGCAAGTCTGTCCACATATGAGCCGTAGCCCTTCGCCCCCTCCCACCCTGCTGTCCTCCTGTCCCTTTAGTCCTAGGTGTGAGCTGCCGCCGCAAAGCCCCTTCCCTGACTCACCTTGCTGCGGCTTGCAAGCCTGTTTTGTAATTGTCGTCAGGATAGCTTCTGAGCCGAGCAGTGACATCGCCAGCTGGAAGAGTTGAACTCTGAGCTGGCTGAGGCCATGCTGGCGCCACGCTGGAACCTGAGGAAAGCAAAGATAAGCTGTGCTGGCCCTGGGTAACTCCTGGTTAAGCTCTGCTGCAGGACAGGAGCACAGTCCTGTGTGACTCTGACAGGGACATCATGGGGCTGAGTAAACAGAATTCTTTGGCGGAGGCAGCTCTGAGCCCAGCATCTCCCTCCACCCCGCCTCTCAGTGTGTATCCCAGGTGCCCAGTTCCTCCTGCTGGCTTAAGGAAGACCACTGCAGGTCTCTCTCCTGGCACACCTGCCCTTCTCCAGGACTTACAGCAGGAAGGTGGGAAAGAGATAAGAGCTATTTCTGCAGCTCTCTTGGCTCCAGGTGACTTCAGGGCCTGAGTAGCTAATCACTATAGATTTTGGTGTTGGCACATAAACAGGCTCTTCTTTAATCCACCAATGATTCCGTGTCAAAGCCCCTTTCCAGCCATCCACGACCGGCACAACATTGCAAGGAAATGGTTGCTGTTTCCCTTGAAGTTTATTTAACTGGTTGGTGGTGGCATCAGAAGTGGGTAGGGCACATGGGTGAGAATGAAATGCAACCAGTTCTGGAGATGCTGAGAGTCACTTCACCCTGCAACATGGCCAGTGGAAAATTCTTTGTGTTTTAAGAGGGGTTTCAGCAAGGCTGCATCTTGTCTGATGCCTACCAGAGCCATGATTTATATAGGCTGGGCTGAGCAGCCTGAGCCCTGCTGCTCCTTGGGAACCACCTCCTCTGCTGGAACATAGTTGGAAAAGGCACTGCATAGCCCATTTCTGTTGTCCACCTTCCTGGGCTGCCACCCCAAGACAATTTGCTTGGATCTAATGTTGTGGTTGGGAGTGGAGAGGTGGGACTTGTTTGGTGCTGCTTAATTCCTAATGAGAACATGTGACCTGCACTGAGCTATTTGGAGGAAAGGCGGGATGTAAATAAGTCAGGGAGGGGGTCGTATACTCTGCACATGCTCACCCTACATTCTACAGTGAGCCATTCCTGTCAATCTCTTGCTTACATATAAAGAAGGGCAAGCCTAGCAGGGCTTTGCAGCAAGGAAGGCAGAGGCTGTGGACCTGCAAACCCATTTCCTTCTTCTAAATTTCTTTAGCGCGGGGCATCTGTGAGCATTGCAGCTAGTACCTGGGCCAGATGTGCTTATTGGGGAAGAAAGGGTTCTACTGAAGCCAGGCTCCCTCTGAGGTGGAGTCCTTTGCTGTCCTTTGACCTTTGGCTGGCACTGCCCTCCCAGCCATCATATTTTCATGTAATATACTGTCAGCAAAAGGGCAAGAGTGATAAGAGGGGGAGAGAGACAAGTGGCAGCATGCCGGTTGAGAGGATCTTCGAGCCTGCAGTGTTTAGGGGACTCTGGGTCTTCTCACTGCTTAGTCATCACAGGCTGCCCTTCCGGAGTCTGTTGATGCTGTGAACCAGCTGGGTAACCAGAACGAACAAGGGAGAGGAGCAACACCCCTATGAGGAAAGGTTACAGCATCTGGGGCATTTTAGTTGAGAGAAAGGGGGAGGACATGATAGAGGTCTAGAAGGTGATGCACAGTGTGGAGAAAGCGAACAGAGAGGGGTTTTCCCCCTCTCTCTTGAAATACTAGGACTTTATGATATTCATTAAAGCTGAATGTTGGAAGAGAAGACTCAGGAGAGATGAAAGAAAGAACTTCTTCACACAGCACATAGTTAAGTTATAGAATTGACTCCTGCAGGAAGCAGATGGCTACCAACTTGGATGGCTTTAAAATAGGACTAGACAAATTCATGGAGGAGGAAGATACTGTCAATGGCTACCAGCCACAATGGTTATCTTCTGCATTAAACTGGAAATCACAGCAGGGGAGAGGCTCCTGTGCTTGGGTCCTGCTTGTGGGTTCCCCACAGGCATCTGATGGCCACTGTGAGAACAGGATGCTGGACTATATGGGTCACAGGCCTGTTCTTCTAGCAGGCTTTTCTTATGTTCTTATTTGGCTGGGACAGCTTTAGTAGTTAGCCGAGGCCTCCCCGGCTGGGACACAATCCCCTGCTCTTGGCACTCTCTGGTGCTATGATTCAGCAGCTTGCCAATGACCCCCTTTTATTTGTGCAGGATAAAGCAGGTCCTCCAGCAGTTAATGCCAGGGAGCAAAAATCTGAGGCCCTGGGAGCTGGAAGGTCTGCTGGGTGTCCCACATGGCTTGAGAACTGTTGGGTGCTGGAGCAGAGCCACTCGTTCCTGCTTCTAGGGTTGCAGGCGCCCCGGGACACCACACTTCCAATCTCTTTTGCGCACAGAGCAAGTTGGCAAGTTCCTTTGCCCAAACTGTGAGGGGTGGGCGCAGAACATGGCCAGGCTGCTGAGAACATGGCTTTGGTTAAGCTGGTGCCTCTAATCCCACCTTTCTGTCTCCGTGCATGCACAGCTATGTCTATAAAGACTCCAACACTCTGCACCTCCCCACGGAGCGCTTCTCTCCGGTCCGCCGTTTCTCAGACGGGGCTGCCAGCATCCAGGCATTCAAGGCCCAACTGGAGAAGATGGGCAACCACAGCAGCATCAAGCAGCTGCAGCAGGTACTGAGGGGGGAGAGCAAGGGTGGAAACCAAGCCAGGTCAGCAATCCAGGCTCCTGGCAGAACTAAGCTCTGCAGCTCCCAGGAAAAGCTTCCTTCCTTATTCAACCTCCAGCCACTTTTCACCTAGCACCCCACCATTGTTCATTGCATCCTCCCTATATCTTGCTCTTAGGCCAGGTTGAATAATAGCTTTGTCTCCTGCTCTGCGACAAATGTAAAGCAGGGGCTAGGGGGCCTTGGAGTCCTCGCAGCACTAGAGCAGCTCCCAGTGTCTTGTAGAAAAAGATGTGATAGTGAATAAGATGCTCCCCAGGACCTGCCCTTGAGATTGTTGTGGTGGGGAGGGAACACTCCAAGCCCCAAGAGGACTTTCTCTTGTCTTGCATCCAGCTGGTCCCATCTGGGGCTTTTGCCCCCTCTGGCTACTTTGCTGCTGTTGCCGGCAGTGCCTGAAGGAGCAAGTGCTACGTGGGTCTCTCCTCCTGCTGCCACTGAAGCAATGAGTGGGGCTCATCTGAAAACCAGAGGGAGTCACAGTGGCAAGGCTGCCTGTGAGCCTCCCCTTCCTGCCGCGCCCCCTCTGGCTTTCTTTAGCCATGAAGCAGCAAAAGGTCACTTGGTGGGTTGTTTCAGGAGTGTGAGCAGCTCCAGAAGATGTATGGGGGCCACATGGACGAGAGGACCCTGGAGAAGACGCAGCAGCAGCACATCTTGTACCAGCAGGAACAGCATCAGCAGATCCTTCATCAGCAGATCCAGGTACTGGCACTTCCAAGGAGCATCAGAAGGAGGGCATAAGTGACTAGGATGTCTCTGCTCTGGACTGTGCCATGCTAGCCCAGCCCTCTTTAGAACATGGCTCCAGCCCAGTGTTTCCCAAACTTGGGTCCCCAGCTGTTGTTGGACTACAACTCCCACCATCCCTAGCTAGCAGGATCAATGTTCAGGGATGATGGGAAATGTAGTCCAAAAACCCCTGGAGACCCAAGTTTGGGAAACTGCTCTAACCCAATGCCACTGTATGCTTTCCATACAGAAGGTTCAGTTCCCAGCAGCATCTCCAGGTTGGGCTGGGAGCGACTCCTGTTGGAAACAGGCGCTGCCAGTCAGTGTATAAAAGAGACTGAGCTAGGTGGACCAAAGGTCTGACTCAGTAGTAGTCAGCTTCCTGTGCCTCCCCCCACTAGATGCCCATGAGCATGTCTGTGTCAAGTGAAAACTCGGTCTTGTCAGCTCAAGCGCTTCCACTGTGGTTCATTGGGGTGGGGGATAGAGAGAGAGAGAGAGAGAGAGAGAGAGAGAGAGAGAGAGAGAGAGAGAGAGAGAGTTGTCTAGTGCTGAAATGCTCTTCCCTATTGGTCAGTATCAGGAACACAGGAAGCTGCCTTACAGCAATTCAGAATATTGGTCCATCTAGCAGAGTATTATCTGCACTGGCTGTTACAGGCTTGCCAGGGTTTCAGGCAAGGATCTTTACCAGCTTTAGCTGGAGATGCTGTGCTGCCAGAGATTGAACCAACTCTTCCCCCATTTGGCCCTCTTTCTTTAGATAGGGCAACCTGGAGCGTTGTAGTTCCTTCCCAGGTAGTCCTTCTGCCCTTTCAGCTCTCCCCCCCCCCCCCCAATCAGCAGCAGCATGCTCCAGATCCACAGTAAGTGCCAGCAGCATCTCTCTCCGTTCCTGAGCTTCAGCTGCCAGCCCTTTGGGCCAATGTCTGACAGGTTGCTTTCTCTGAGGCAGCCAGGAGGAGAGTTGCTTGAACGCCTTGGCATAGCTTGGCTCCATGGGGCTGCTTTGCCCCCATTTTGCAGAGTGCTCTCAGAGTGTTCTGCGGATGCCGCTGCTCACCAGCACTCTTCTTTGTTTCCTCTTTCCTGTGTGGTGCGCAGGATTGTGTCCGCCCTCCTCAGCCTTCTCCGCCACTGCAAGCTCCTGGAGAAAGCCAGCCTGCTTTGCTCACTCACCAGCTTCAGAGGTAAGGAACAGCTCCTGCACTTGGTAGGCCTCAAGCCTTCTCCGTGCCTTGCAGGAAAGTGTTGGCACCTTCTTGCTCAAAGGGACCCAGTCTCAGCTTGATCAGCCTAGGCACTTTGGCCTGCTGTAGCTGCATTTGTGAAGCTGAGAGGCAAAAAAGGAGAGGTGCTTAAGTTTAGATGGAAGACTCAGAAAAGCTTTTTTTTTATTTAGACAGACAGGCGCCTTCTCAGCTGGGAGGTTGTCTTATTGCATTCTTTTCAGGAAAAGGCTGTAGTCCCTGCAAGGACTGCCTCATAGAGACGGCTGGGGAATGGCAGGGCTGCTGGGGCATAGGCCAAGTGAGGAAGCCCCCTTCCCAGCTGCTTCCAATGTCAGTCCCCTACCCCACCCTTCTTCCACTTCATGCTATAGGTAAGCTTTGGCCAAGGCAGTGGTGGTGTGTTTTGCCCAGGCCCGCTCTTGCCTTCTCACTTTCTGTCAACGTAATCCAGTGTATTGTGCAATGCAGCCTGGGTGCTGATATGCCATAAAATCGTACAGATTGCCTGGCTCGCCCTTACGATGACGCCATTAGGCCTGTGCTGGCGATTTTCTGTGGTGACATAAACATAGCTGACGTGCTTGTGTGTGTGTGCAGGTTACGGATCCAGCCCTCCAGCCCACCTCCAAACCATCCCAGCAACCATCTCTTCAGGCAAACGGACAGCAGCCCCCCTCCAGTCAGCAGCAGCATGCTCCAGAGCCACAGTAAGTGCCAGCAGCATCTCTCTCCTGCTGAACTGCATTTTGGTTTCGTCCCCATCCCCGCCGGGGGTTGCTTGCTCCAGCTAGCTGGGGGAGTCCCAGGTTAGGCAGTCTGCCACCTTCACCATTAGAACTCAGTTGAGGGATAAGTGAGCAATCACAGTTGTTTCCTGAGATGGTGGACAAAGAACCCCTCCCCCCTGCTTACACAGAGAGTAGCCATTGTGAATCCCAGCCAAGGCAGTTAATGGAAAGGCTTCCATTTTGCAGGTGCAGCCTCGCCGCCGCAGTTCCAAGGGATGCCCTCTCACAGCGCCATCTTCCAGCAGTCGGGCAGTTGCTCACCTCCCCCCAATGTGGCCCTCTCCTGCATGGGCATGCCGCAGCAAGTGCAGGGGCAACCGGTAGCCATCCAAGTGCAGGAGCCAGGAGATGGGATGGGCGGCAGCCTCTTGCAGGCTGGGCGGGGCATGCCCACCCCCGTCAGTGCCAATCAGCTGCAGATGCACCATCGTGCCAGTCTGATGGCCTCCCTGACTTACGGGCACAGGCCCCTCTCCAAGCAGCTCAGCGCGGACAACGCAGAATCGCACAGGTATGGCTATGGCAACAATGGGGTAGCTTTGGGGTGTTATGTGTGCCAATTCACAGTTGGCCTGGCTAGCACCTACGCAGAGTGTGAGATTCCCAAGTGGTGTCCTCCCTGGACCGCAGTGCTTCTCTCCCAGGCTAGGCCTGGTCCATTTGTGGGGTCTGCAGGTGGTGATGACATCTTGCTTAAGTAGGTTTTGAGAAAGGGTTGGGTAGATGGGCAGAGGGGCAGCTGATCAATGATTATTAGCCAGGCTCTCTCTGAATGGAACATTTTCTCTGTCCTGAGGCTGGATGATGTGGATTGTGGAAGTGATG
Organism: Podarcis muralis; assembly: GCF_964188315.1. Lineage (NCBI taxonomy): Eukaryota > Metazoa > Chordata > Lepidosauria > Squamata > Lacertidae > Podarcis > Podarcis muralis. Next base: position 16,912,910 of record NC_135669.1, read on the forward strand.
AGGTCATCTCTTCTTTCTGGGCCAACTGGCTGGCTGCTGTTGAAGACCAGCCCAAATCCTCCTTCTGGGCCACAAAGCACTTGAGGCACGGTTTCCTAGAGTGTCTCCTGTGCTCCTAAAGAGCTTCCTTCCTTCCTTCTCTCTCTGTCTCTCAATCCACACAGGTATCCGTCAACTGGCTACGACCAGGTGCACTTGCACCCCCACCTGTTTCCGGAGCAGGCCCGTGTCCCTCCAAGCAGCTACAGCCCAGCTACAGCAGTGGGCTTCCCTCCGCAGGTGGAGCAGTTCCCCAGCTTCCCCCAGAGCGCTCAGCAGCAGCAGCACTACGCCACGTCAGCCCTGCAGCAGGCGCTGCTGTCTCCCACCCCGCAAGACTACAGCCGGCACCAGCAAGTCCCACACATCCTGCAGGGCCTGCTCTCGCCCCGGCACTCGCTCACGGGCCACACGGACCTGCGGTTGCCCCAGGCCGAGGTGGCGCAGCTCATCAAGCGGCGGCAGCAGCAGCAGCAGGAATTCCAGGAGCTGATCCGGCACATGAGCCAAGGGGAGAGCGGACATGTGGCTACCAGCGTGGCCCAGAAACTGTCAGAGCGCCAGGCTCTGTCTTTGCCTTATCAGAACACTGACACGTACCACCACCCTCACCATCACCACCACCACCACCACCACCACCACACCAGTCCCCAGCACCTCTTGAAAGTGAGGGCGCACGAATGTATCCAGCAGGCGCCAGCCTCGGTGCCAGCCCATGGGTACGCTCACCAGCCCACCTTGGTCCATTCGGAGAGCATGGAGGAGGAAGTGGACTGCGTGTGTGAAGGGGAACGGGACAGCTTCCCAGGCAATAAGACCAAAGCTTGCCACGAGGCTCCACTGCTCTTAAGTGCCGGTGGTCCTGGGGACCCAGACGCTTTGTTTGGGACTGCCAAGCAGGAGCAGGAATTGGGGACGCACCATTACAGGCACCAGCCAGCCGCCACCTTCAGTCGGAATAAGGTGCCCGGTAGAGGTAAGGCCAGGCCCTGCCCAGGGGCACAGAACAGGGCACCGTTGGGTGGCCGGTTGGGTAGGGCTGGCCTGGATGGGCAGGGGGCAGAAAGAGGCGAGAAACTCTGAGGAATAGGTCCCGCCTTCGCATGCTGCTCTGCAGGTGGCACCTGTCTTGATGGAGGATGGGCAGGTGGGAGGAGAGCAGGGCCGGCTCCCAGGGCTTATGGGCATGGCCAGGGTGGTGGTTGGAGGGGGGAAAGGGGCTTATTCGCACCGGACATCACTAATTTATGGACTTGGCTGCCACAGGGTGTCATGATGGCCCATGGCTTTCAAAGGGGGTTAGACAAATCCATGGAGCCTGCAGGAGAGGAAATGCCAACAAAGGGAAACCTCAAGCTTGGAGCCTGCCTGCCTCCTGATGCCATCTTCTGAGGAGTAACAGCAGCAGGGGGCTGTTGCCTTCATACATTCCTTGTGAGATCATTAAGAGGCATCGGGACCAGAAGAGTCATTGCCCTTGTCCAGCTGATCTCTTCTGATCATCTAGGGCCCTCCCGCTTGCTGCTTGAGTTAATGGCAGTTCAGTGGATTGGCTCTGGGAGAGGCAGGCTCAAGGCCCAGCTGAGCTGGGAACTCACATGGATTCTGGGGTGAGCCACTATCCTCTCTTGGTCTTAATCATTCCCATCTGTGAAATGGGAGGGCAAGCAAGGTAAATACCACAGAGCCATTTTCCAAGTTGGTATAGAAGGATTGACCTTGTGTGAATGGTGGTGCCTTGCCCCCACCCCAGTTCAGGGGATTAAGAGTACAGGCAGGTCGGCATTCAGGCAGCAAGCAAACACTTCCGGAAGTGTTTGTGGCACAGGGTTGGTATGGGGGTGAATTTGCTCAGGAGGAGAAGGAACTTCTTGGTGCTCTCATCGCATGGGACAGTGGCCCAAGGGAAGGAAAGCAAGCAAGCCAGGCATCACACTTGCCTCCTCAGCCAAGCTAAGAGCTCCTGTGTGTTGCCTTCCACCTGCCTGGTTCTGGGGCTGGATGAGAGCACCCTGATCAGGACCCTATTTCTCTTCCTTGCCTTGTCCTGCTCTGGCCAAATATGGCCTGCTGCTCATTTTGGTGGTGGCAATGGGATGCTGCTGCAAGATCTAGCAGATGTCAGGGGCCGGCAGCTGGTCATTGGAGGTCCTCTATTTGGAGGAGCAGCAGGAAGGAGGGCAGAGGCCTCTCTGGTGGCAGAGTCGGCCATATTTCCCCTCTCCTGCCTGAAGCATCCTCTGTTTGTTTTTCCAGGAAAGTTAAACTGACTCCAGCTTTGCGGCTACATATAGAAAGAGTGGTGTGATAGACGGGAATCCTGGGTACTCTTTGGGATTGTGAAATCCTGGCTAATTATTTATTTAAAGTCCTTTTTTACCCTCTCTCAAGCTGAAAAGGCTCCCAGAGCAGCTTATAGATTTTTATTTACTTATTTATTTTTAAAAACCCACAGCCGCTGCCCCTTGCATTCTAAAAGGCACAACACAAAAAAAAAGAAAAAGGGATAGGGAGGGAGGAGGGGGAAAGTATGCTCAAGCACCAGTTCTGAAAGTTTAAGAGTCCTTTAAAACAACAAGCTGGGCTGAAAACAGTCGGGGGGGGGGGCAAAAGAGCGATTCCCCTCCTGTCCCTGTTTTCCATACGGAATCCTAGTTCTGACAAAAAGACCACCTCCATGCCTCCTACTCATTGGCCAGAGCCAGGGCTTCTTGCACCTTAGGCCCGAGGAAAGAGCTTTGGGGGAGACACAGGTGAGGACATTGTGCTGTGCAGATGCCTCCCGTCTGCCTACAGCGCTGCCTGCTAGTAGCCCTTTCTGTGTCCTGTGGGTGGTGGCTCCTGAGGTGATAAAGGACAGCCTTTACACCCTGCAAGAACAACAGTTTTGTCAGCAGTTGATCTTTGGCCTGGCCCCTTTGGAACGAGGAGCACCACCCTTTGGAACCGTTCCACTGCATGTCTCCGCTGTGTGGAATGGGGGAAGGTGGGCCCATGCCAGGAAGCGGGCTGTGCCCTGTGGGCCTGAGCTAGGCACTTTCTGCCTGTTGGGGAAGGATCTCCTGCACAGGCTCCACTGCAGGGAACAGGAGCTGATCGTGGGTCTTTGCACAACTGTGTGTCCAACAGCAGGTGTCCCACACATGAGAGAGGGAAGGCTGCCTTTTTTTGTTTTGGGGTGCTGTGTAGAGCCCACCAAGGAGCTGCAGTTGCCTCTCAGATCCTCCCATATCCAGGGGCATCTCCACAGGCTGTGCCGCAGAGAGTCTACACAAAGCATGGTTTCATACCAGGAAGTGGCTCTGCTGCTGCTGTGAATCAAAGGGTGTGTGTGTTGTGATTGGCAGGTTGGCCCTAAGCCGGTTGTGCTCTGTCGCAGGGCCATTGTGAGGATAAAAATGGGGTAATTCCCATGAATGTCTTGATGGAAAGCGTGTACAGTGAATGAGAAGAGGGAATTAAAAGGGGGTTCTCTTTCCTTGTACTTACGGCCTGAGCCAGAAGGACTTTAGGGTACTTGTGGTTGGGGAATGGGTGCCTTTGAAGGGACATAATGGTCTTTCCCCTCCCTCCTCTTTTGTCTTTCTCTCCCTTGCCCACGAAGACTCCATGGCCACAGGTTGCATGGAAAGAAGCTCTCCTGGCCACGTGGAGATGCCAGATGCAGATGGGCCAGAGGGTTATCCCACAAGGCCGATTCCTGGTGTGCATCACAGATCCCGGCCTTTGCAGAGACACCACACCATTCAAAACAGTGACGATGCCTATGTATGTTGGGGAGAGGGGTGTTGGTGGGGATGGGGGCCCCCTGTGTCAAGGTGACACACCTGTTCTATGGTGTGGTGGAGGTGAAGGCCCTGGTCCCACCTCCTCTGGCCAGCCTCTTCCTTCTCATTCTTTAGCAGTGCCCCTTGCAGGTCTCTGAGCCTTTCCTTTCTGCTGCCTGCAGGTGCAACTGGACACTCTGCCGGGCATGAGCCTAATGGCAGGGAAGGCGCTCAGCTCTGCCCGCATGTCCGACGCTGTGCTCAGCCAGTCTTCCCTCATGGGCAGCCAGCCGCTCCATGATGGGGAGAGTGAAGAAGGTGAGTGCTTGGAGCCTCCAGCGCCGCCAGGTGGTGCCTCTTTGCATGTCCAGCCAAAGGCGTCTGACTTAAGGCTGGGCAGAGTGACCCGCTTGCTTGGCCTGGCCCAGGAAAGCGAGACGGGGACAGTTCTGGATTTGAGAGGTGGGGAGCATCTGTGAGTGCTCTGTGTCTGTGGGCCTGGAGTGGGAATGGCCACATTAACAACTCCACCCTTCTCGCACTAGGAACCAGGTTGAACATCTAGATGGGACAGTTTTGTTAAGCTTTCTGGGTTGAGCTGCAGCCCTCTCTCCCTGGGGCATGTTGCGCTTGGCATGCCCTGTGGCTCCTAAATCTTGGAGCCAAACGCACACTTCCAGGCCTTGCCTGAGCTCTCACTTCAGCTTCCCTTGTCTTTGGTTTTGCAGACTGTGGAGAGAACTTGGAAGGTCAAGAGCACCTGAACCTAGCAGATGGCAACCAGCATCTAAACACCTCTTGTTACTCTTCCACGTGTATTACTGACGTCCTGCTGAGTTACAAGCACCCAGAGGTGCCCTTTGGGATGGAGCAGGCTGGGGTCTAGAGATCAGGCAGGCTACAGTAAGTAGCATTTGGGTCCAAACCTGTGCCAGGCACTGGGGAGATGCATGGACCCCTTCCATGAAAGAAAGGGGATTGGTGGGGTGGGTGGTGGGTGGGAAGTACCCTCCTTTTTAATGTTGGTCTACCCACTACCTGGACCTGCACTACACCGTGCTCACTGGGGAAGCAAGCGCCACATCCAAAGTTTCTGCAGGGGTGGGCCTATATGTTTGCTGCTGCTACTGGAGCTCAGCAAAGCTCTCTCTGGACCAGCCGCAAGTCTTGGGACCTTGCAGGCAGAAAAGCCAGGCATGAGGAAATATTGTGTCTGTGTCCCTGGGGCATCCGAGGTTGAGTGTCACATTCCTGGCTCAGAGGTCAAGAGGCTTAGTAGGCTCAGAGTTCGAAAGGTGCACTGCTCACTGCTGCTCTTGGGAAGGGGCAGAGCTCTGGGCTCCCCAGTGAGCTGTTCCTGTTCCTGAAGCCATTGCCAAGAGGGCCTTGCTAGGCCAGCTGGTTTTATGCCTGGCGGTGGGAGTGTGGAGCAGCGTGGGGCACAAGAAAGGCTTAGTGAGGTTCCTCTGTGTAGCTGTGTAGGCAACTGTCTAGTATTCCTGCCACTCACTCCCCTCTCTTTGTCTCTCTCATTTTCCGGCAGGGGTATGTACAGCTTTGAAACAAAAAGGTCCATTTCAAACCAACAGTATCTTGCAGCGTTGCGCCAAATGGCCGTCCCGTTTCTCCTTGACGGAAATCTTGTGGCGGCTCCTCCTCCTCCTCCTCAACCTCCTCGTTGGTTCAACAGTGTGCTTGTTCCTTTCGGATGTTCATTATTGCCATATTTGCCTGTGACGCCAGCCATTCTGGAAGGACCAGAGCACCCCCCCCCCCTCGCACAGAAGCTGCAGGGGGCAGTTTGTGGGGAGCTGCCGGCTTGGAGGGCCCCCCCCTTCCCAGTCAGTGGCAGGTGCCGGGGGAGGGGGCAGCCTGGAAAACCTGATGGCAGAAGGGGAGAGGAGCTCTGCCCACCCGCAAGCAATAAGCAGCTGTTTTGGATGGTGCCTCTTCATGATCTGCCTTTGCAGTGGCCCCTCCAGGCCAGGGGGCTGGTGGGGGGGGGGGCTGTGCTTGCGGAGGGGCCGAGAGCCAAGCCTCCACGTCTGCCTTCCATGCATCGCTTGCCTCCCACCCTTTGGCCATTTGCCCCCCTCCCCCCCCACCGCAGTGGTGCAATATTGCTTTTGTGTGTCTCTCCCCTGTCAGCCTTTCTGTTTTAAATTTTGTCACTCTGTCCTTTCTTCCGTTTCTCTTTTTTTGTACATCTCCCCCCCCCCCCATTTAATTCCATGTGCTACTACTTCTTCTTTTTTCCCCTTTTCCCCTTTGTTTCGAGAAAACCTAGTTCTTGTTTTTAACTTGCTTTCCCTTCAGATCATGTAGGAATTTGTTTTGGTAAATGTTTTATTATTGTTGTTGTTATTATTATTAATAATAAATTAATTGTTAATAAAAGGCAGGATGCATTTTGCCCCTCCCCTTCTACCCCGCCCCCACGTTGCTGCTTGCCCCTCCCCCATCTTCCTCCCAGTATTGGCTTTTCTCCAGTGTGGCATCGGAGACCATCTCTCCCCCTCTCTCAGCCCTTGGGGAACTTGTTTTCTGTGACTGGTCCAGGGTCTGGGGCACCTCCAGCGGCTGGGCCTCCGGGGAGTCTCTCGTGTCATCTTTTCTGCCTTTGGAACTTTTGACAAAGCTGCAACAGAGAATCCCTATTACTGACTCTTTTTTGGAAGAATTTTTTAAAAGGATTAAATATATATATAAATATATATATCAATGCAGCCCTCCTGAATTTGCACAGAAGAAGTGTGAGACCAGCATGGCTGAGGTTCTTTTGCTATCGTCATCATCGCCATCATCATCCTCCTGTTCCTCGTTCTCACCTTTCCAGCAGCATCTGGATACCAAGATGTGCAAGCGATGGTGGGGGGAAGCCTCTTCCTGCTCCTCCTCCTGCAGGCTGGATTGTGGCCATGGTTCCACTGAGGCGGGGGACTCGCTTACCAGGGAAGAAGAGTGGGCCATGGAGGGGCAGGGGGAATTGAGGGCTGCTCACTGCTCCCTCCTGCCACTGGGAGGGAGGGGCCAAAAGGCACCGAAAGCCTCCTCTGGCCTGTCTTTGGACTCTTGCTTTGGTTTTCCCTTCTGTTTACATGATCCTGAGAGATGACAGCAGCATCAGCCGCCCTCCAAGCAAACCGCCGTGCAGGGACTGGCCTGGCTATGCTCTTTTGCAGTATCACACTTTTTGTTTTGTTTTTTTGTTTGTTTTTGCGGGGGGGGGGGATTCTTTTGTTTTTAATCATTGCTTTGTATTGTAGTAATCAATACTCGCAGTATATGTTGAATGTATCATATACTTTGCTATTATTTCTGTTTTGGGGGAAATGTCCAAAGTATTTTTTCTCATTTATGTTGGACTAAAAACAAGAACCCACACAAACAAACTCCCCAGATTTTCAGCAAAATCTTAGTTCAGTTTTTTTCCGTTTGTTTGTTCATTTTCGGTGGGTCATTTTGCAACTAGTAACTTAGTTGGACGTGGGATCATGACAAATAAACCCATGATTATGATTGGCTCTCAGCAGCTCTGGTCTGGCTTTTCTCTTGCTGTTGTGTCCAGGGTTGGGGAGTGGTGGTGCCTTAAGCTGGGATTGTCCCTGAACAAGTGGCAGTGATGGCTCTGGAGACCCTCCTTAGGCAGAGGACCCTTGCGTTCTGACCATGTGCTGCATTGGTAGCAGCGCAAGCCCATGTTTGGGTCCTTGCATACTTGAGGATCAGTAGAGCTTCCAGGTGGGAGGGAAGGGACTCAGTGACAGAGCATCTTCTTTGCAAGCAAAAGCTCCCAGCTTGAATTTTCTAGCACAGCGTTTCCCAAAGCTGTTTCATCACAGGGTCCCAGCTGCCTCCTCCATTGCATCCCATCACCAGCGTTAGTATCAAAAGGCCCTCCTGCTGCGTGCTGCTCATGACCTAGAAGAAGGGGGCATTATTGGGACTAGAATGCTCCTTGGCGTGTATCTGCTTAGCAACTCCCTTTGAGGGGGTGCCATAATGTGGGCATTTTTGTCTGAAAATGGCATGCCAAGGAGTGATTAGCTAAGGTCGGGTCCTGTTGAGAGTTTTCGTCTGGTGGCATCCAGTGGCAATTTGTGCTCCCTGAGGAGATATTTGCTTCCACCAGAAAAGTTGTTTGTCCTTTAAAGCCAAGCTGGCTGATACAAGAGCAGCATTTTTGTCATTTTGATAGCCCTGGGCTTGGATTCCAAGCAGAGCCTCCACAACCTCAGTCACATTTCTTGCAAGAGAATGGGTTGGTGTCACCACTGCTTCATTCTCCTACCCCAGTGAGTCCTGCTGATTCATTCCCAGGGTGGGAGGCTAAGAATGGAACACAGTGCCCAAATGGGTTTACTTGGATTTCTCTTCCAGAAAGTCTGGATTGGGGGTTCCTTGTATTCATCTTGTCCTTTGTCTGAGACATTGTAGAGCTGCTGCCAGCCAGTGCTGACTATATGGAGCTGGCTGGACCTTAAGGGGCTGACTCAGTAGAAGGCAGCTTCCTATGCTCTGCAGGTGATGGAACTACAGCTACAGTCCTCAGTAAGGCTGTTCTGATGGGTATGGGCTTCAGCTAAAAGGCTGGCAGAGTTTTCCTTGCTGTTATCTCCTGTGTCCCCAGCCTCAAAGGTGCCATAGATACCAAAACTCTTGATGGAATGGCAGTAAAGGGACACATGCAAAATGGTGCTAGCTGATAGGGATTATTAGTCTTTATGGTGCCCTTAGACTTGGCTTTTGCTCCAACAGACAAAGACATGTATGGAAACAGAGTCAGGATGTGTTTCTCATCTTCTGGAGAGTAACTCCTCTCCCTCTGGAGACAGGTTTCCTGGCACTGTGAATTCTAAGATGAGTGGCAGTCCCACTTTTGTGGAGGTTTCATGTAATCAGGCTCCGCCCTCCCATGGCAGAGAAAGCCATGCCCAGAATTTCATGCATTCAGTTGCACCACGCAGTCACCTGCCTTCCTATCTGATGTAAAATCCAGCACTCTCGGGGAGAGGCTGAGGTTTATTGGATGTATGTGTTGCTTCACACTGAATAAAGTCCTGAAGTGATTTGCAACGAAGTAAAACATAACAGTGATAAAATCACGTCAGCATATTCAAAACAGCACAATACTGTATCATTGGTGCTGCCTAAATGCCCCAGAAAACTAAAGGATGGCAAGGTTGGCACCAGGTGGGCCTCCCTTGGGGGAGAGCATTCCATTAAGTTGGGAAGGCAATTTTCGGGCCTTTCCAACCTTGAACAATGAGATGGAATCTCAGAAGTCATGGGATGGGTCCATAACTCTGGCAGATCACTTGCTCTGCCCACAGTAGGTCAATCTCTGGTATCATCAAGTTTGAAAAATGATCAGAAAGACCCTTGCCTGCCCAAGATCCTAGAAAACCCCAATCAGAGGACACCAGCCTCCTCAGTGTTTTGGACAGTGATTCCCATCATCACCCTTGACCTTCCTGGCTGTGGCTGATGGGAGTTGTAGTTCGACAACTTCTGGAACACGTCAGGTTGGGGAAGGCTGGAGTAGACCGTATCACGCCATGACAAAGTCTCATCTGGTATAAGGCAGTTTCCTGTGTTAAGGAGACTGTGTTCAGGTCAGAGGGTGGGGCAAAGATAATCCACATTATCTCCCTGGGGCCAGCAATCCAAGAATGAAGTAGGCAGAATGAGCAAATGCATCCAAATGCTTGAGTCTGCACAATGTGTTCAGATTGCAGTTACTCTCTTAGTGGAGTCAGGAGGTTTTCTTGGTGTAGATAGAGCCTCAGACATCTTTGGAACAACCCTCTACGGCTGTGGTGGTTCTTCCCATAGAGCTGCTTTCCCTAACCTGGCTCTGTCCGGATGTTTTGCACTCCAAAGAAAAATAATCAGGCACTTGCTGGAAGCAAGAGCCCTTCTCCCCGATAACTGCCCATTTGCTGTGAGCAAAACCCTTTTTCTTCCTCTTGTGTATGGGGAAGCGTTCCAGTGTGTGAACCCCCACCATCACTTTCAGCCAGGCCCAAGTCAGCCACTTTCTCCGATGTTTGTCCTTGTCAAGAGAGGTGAGGTTTCGCCTGGGGAAGTGGGGGGCTAGGATAGAAAGCAGCTTACGGTAGGTACAACTTTTCTCGCACGCTGGCTCCCCAGCAAAGGAGAACAACCCCAGTTATTGGCCTGTTGTTAAAGGCTTGCCTGGTCCATGCTGGGAGGCTTCAGGTCACAGAGTTGTTCTCCTGAAGTTATTGCTAAAGGCACCGAGGACAGAGTCCTCAAGCCACTTGGGAACAACAACAGGAGCCTTGCAAATCTCCTTCCTTGGCGGCTGCCCAGCTGAGCGGAGGGGTCCGTGGGGTTCCTGTTCTGCCCACAAGTGCAAATCTGGGTCAGAGAGCTGGCCCCAGGCCCAGCTTCTGTGTTTGTTCCGGAGTCCCTTGCCAGGCCCCTGTTGCTCCTTGATCGTGTGCGTTCCCCCTGGGGATGTGTGTTTGATCCTTGAACTCTAAGCGCCACATAGTCACGACTTGGGAGTGAATTCCCCATTTACAGCTTTGACTTATCTTCGGCAATAAACAACCACCTCTGGTATAAATAGCCACCGCTGAGAAGGATCGGTCACACGAAGCAGCAGACGCTGAAAGGACTGGTAAGAATCTGGGCCTCTCCTGGTACTATGGCTTGCTTCTCTCTCTCTTTCTCTCTTTCTCTCTTTTCTCTCTCCCTCTCTCAAAGCTCTGTGAAAAGACTTTGCTTCCCCTGCAGAGAAGTTGCCTTTCCATTTCTTTCTTGATCAGCCTTTGCCAACTCCCCGGTGCCCACCCGATGTTTTGGACCACAGATCCCTTCAGCACCAAGCTAGCACAGCAGCCCGAGCACATCAGGAGGGCACTACCAGGTTGGCAAAGGCTGACTTGGTTGTTCTGCCTGGGGCTTCCTCTTGGATATATCAATGGATACCTCGGGATGTATACCTTTGGAAGGGAAGCTCATTGGACTCTTCCAATGAGCAGGTGCCCCAGCTTGGGAAGCATTTCTGGGCATCTTGCTGCTGCTGGGCTAGGTGGATGTAGCAGATCTTGCACGCAGCAGTTCTTGCTTAAGGGCCGAAAGAGCTGCCCTGTGGGGTCATGCCAAGGGGAGCCCACCTCACCTCGAATCTGGCTGCTTCTCAAAATGGCCAGCCCGGTGCCTCCAGGGAAGCCCACAAGCAAGACATTATGGTAACTAGTCCTTCTGTGTTGCTTGCTAACTGGCAAGATCCGCTGGATCTGGTCTTCCCATTTGCTCTTCTGACTAATCTTCAGCATGCCTCTTTTTCTCCTCACTTCCAATTTCTCTCTTTCTTGGTCTTGGGAGAGAAAAGCTCAAGAAATCTTTTTGTTGTTGTTTGTCTACATCTTTGTGGATTCTTCTGGTCTGACGTGATCCCCTTCTGCAGTCTCCAGGTTGGAACGCATTGCAAGATGAGAGCCATCACAGTGACCCTGGCCCTGGTGTTCCTCACAGGTGAGTGACCCTGTGCTCACGGGCAGGGAATGGCAGCTCTCCCTGAGGCAGCCCAACTCCTGCCCAAGAACCTTGGGCGGATGAGCTCTGAAGAACATGCTCCGATCTCCACTAATTTCTGCTTGCGGGTGGAGGGAGGAGTAGCCGTAGAGGAGTGGACTCTGCCTTCGCAGGGCCGAACTCGGGGAGACCTGGCTCGCTTCTGACTGCCCCTTTCTAAACACTCTGCCCTTAGGCTCTAACCATTATTGCATTGCTTCTGCAGGAACCCAGGCCCGCCACTTCTGGCAGCAAGATGAACCCCAACAAACCCCCTTGGAGCGTGTGCACGACGCTCTCACTGTTTACGTAGAAACCATCAGGACTGGTCTCCGTGAAGCCATCACTCAGCTGGATAACTCTGAATGGGGCAAGGAAGTAGAGTGAGTAGCAAATTAGGGGCAAGCAGGGAATAGACTAGCAGGCTGTAGGCTTTTGGGGTGGCCAAAGCTCCTTTCCCTTTATCTCCTCAGAAGATGATGCTTCTGCCTCAGGAGGGCTTTCCATCTGTGCAGTGAGGGAGGGGGGGCAGGGAGGAGTGGCTGGCTGGCTTTGTGGATACCTGTGGAGGCCTTTCCAAACCCAAGTGCTCCAGATCTCCGTTCACCCTCATGGAACTGTGGTGCAGCACCAACCACCCCCCCCCAGTTAAAAGCCAGATATTGGGGGGGCTCACATCCATTCTGGTCTCAGGGGCCTTCCCTGGGAGGGACAGCCCCACAAAATCTAGAGGGGCTGGATTACGTGACCCGCCTCACCCCACCCCACCCTGGCTAGGCTACTGAACAGCATCACAAATTCATAGCTGAAAGAGGAGCCTCAAATATACTTTCTTAGGCAACTGCTAAATAGACATGCCTTGTATGAACCCTATAAACAGATTTTTTAAAAATGAAATTAGACAACTGAGGTGTGTATGTGACAGGGTGGGGGGAGGAATCCTTTTATAAAGGCTGAGTAGATGCTATATTTTTATCGACGCAGCCTTGGCTCATGTTGGCTGCTGCTGCTGCTGCTGCTGCTGCTCTTGGGCGAGGAGGCAGTTTTGTCAGGTCTCTGTGTTGGGTTCAGACAGCGGAGAGTCTCCTCTTTTGCTGTGATGAGCTTCTCCCAAGAGAGCATCCCCACTCCAAAGGCAAGACCCAGCTCTGGCACTCGAAGGCATTCCAACATGCTGGAAAGAGCAAAAGACAAAGTGGCCTCCCCAACACCGATGGCCAGAGCAGAGGGTGGCTTCCTCGCTTCTGCTCCACATTGTATAAAGGGGTAGCAGAGACCCTGACCTTCCTTAGCAGAATAGGAGGTCAAACGGGCTGGTGCTTCTGGAGGAGAGAGGTGCTCCCTTCTTCTTCTGGGCTGGAGCAAGAGGTCTAGGCACCAACTCTGCCCTCTCTTCACCCACTAACTTGGTCTCCCCATCCTCTCTCTGTAGCCTAAGCCTGGTTCCGAAATTGGACAAGGCGCACCAGATATTAGCTGAGTTGCACAAAGAAATAGCCCCCGAGATGGAAGAACTAAAGCAAGAGCTGAAAGTGCACTGGGACAAGGGGATCGAGGAGCTGAAGAAGCATTTGGAGGGCGTGAATGCCAATATCCAGCCCTACTTTGATGAATTCAGCAAGAAGCTCCACCAGGAAATAGAGGCTCTCCGGGCCAAGGCAGAGCCCATTGAGCAGGAGGTGAAGCAGATTGTGCGCCAGAACCTGGAGACAATTCAGGAGAAGGTGAGGCCAGTGGCCGAGGAAGCGCGGGACAAGCTGCGGGACCACGTGGACGAGCTGCGTGCCAAGGTGGCCCCCCACGCCGAAGACATGCGCCAGAGGCTGAGCCAGAAGCTGCAGGAGCTCCGGGAGCAGGGCGCCCCCAGGTTGAGAGAGTTTCAGGCCGAGGCCCAGAAGCACTTCACTGCCCTGCGGGAGAAGATCGGACCCATGGTGGAGAAGGTGCGTGAGCAACTGCCCAATAGCGTGGAAGGCTTCAAGACCTACGTGGAGGGCCTCATCGCCTCTGTGCAAAAGGCCGTGGAGGACGAGGTGAAGAAGGGGCAGCAACAGCAGGCCGCCTAGAGAGAAGCATGGCAGCCCCTCTCCTTCCAGGATCCTGCCTGGACCTTTGGGCCTCCCTCTTCCCTCTGATCAGGGTTCCTCTGAATAAGCACTGCCTCCCCACTTCGGTATTTATCGCTGACCTTTCCCACCCCACATTTTGACACCACAACCCTGGGTGGGTTAATGGGGTGTGAGCAGGGAAAGGAGGGGTTGCAACTCCTCCCCACGCCCTTAAGACCCCAGCTGGAAGACCTCAGGCTGGAGTGGAAGAAAACCTAGCTTCTCTCCCCCTCTTCTCCCCGCCGCCATCCCTACCTGCTCGGTCCAGTGCCTCTCTCCTTCTCTTTTGCCAAATAAAAAGCAACTTTAAGAGATATGGCTATTGTGTGGTGGATGTCTGCTGCCATGAAGGGGTCTGGGAGCTGTGGGGCATGACTGGGGGGGGGGGTCAGAAGGGGGAGGGCAGTGAGAGGTGGGTAGGAATTGAGGAATTGAAGCATTGGCATTTGGGGTGAGGGTGGGGATTCCGTTTGCAGGTTTTGCCAGTCCAAAGGTCTCATAAAACCCTCCTGGCTAGTTCTAACCCTCCTGGCTAGTTCTGTGGGTGTCTCCCCACCATGCCCAATGTGTTAGTGGGGGAGGGAGGCCTGGACTGTGGGAGGGTGGGTCCTGAAGGGAGAGACTTGGAGGGAGAGCAGGCTGCTTCAGGTGCCAGAAGTTTTGGGATTAAAAGGAAGAGGGGGTTGTCTGCAGGCAAGGACAGCTGCCTCAAAGAGTTTCAGGCCATATAGACCCCTGGATGAACTTGCTTGGGATGCAGCAATGCCCCCATGCAACAGCACAGCTGCCCAGTGCCCCTGCAATCTCTTGGCAAGGCCAAGTGGAAGAAGGGCTGCCGCCACTGTGTGAGACAGATTTGTGGGTCTTCAGAGTTGCTGCTGTTTATTCCCAGCTCTTGGAATCAAAAATATATTGGGACTGGGAAGAACTAGAGGGAGTTTGGGAGTGGGGCAGAGCCAGGGAAGAAATCCCTGCCGTTTGAGGGCAAAGAGATCAGCCTTACTTCTCTCTCTCTCTCTCTCTCTCTCTCTCTCTCTCTGTGTGTGTGTGTGTGTGTGTAGAGCCCACCACAGAAATATACACTCAACTCGGCAGTTTGTTTAAAAAACAAAACAGGGCAGCTAAACCTGAAAGTGAACAAGTGCCTAGCCAATTATTGCCTTGGCCATTTGCCCTCCTGGTGGCAGTGGCTGCTATGCCAACTGATCTTTGTCCTTAGGTAGCACAGGGCAGAACTTTTCCTCAACTCTCCTGTGGGTTGTGCTGGCAGATGGAGCCAGGAGGAGCTGCAGGAGACCCCCTGGCTAGGTGAAGATGCCTCCTCTTCTTGCTTGCTTGCCTGCGACCACCAAACCCACCAAATCTAGGTCACCACGAACACATCAAGGTTCTCTCCTGCCCCCTTCCTCAGATTCAGGCCAAATTCATCCCAACTGGCAGCAGGAGGGAAGGGATTAAGCAGGTGCCCTGATAGGGCGAAGTCTTGATTCTGGAGAGTGAGTTTTAACTGGAAAGGGTCTTTACCTAGGATGCCTCCCCCTGCCCACTTACATAGCTGTTCAAGGAAGGGGATCCCACCCACATCTGGAAATGTGATTGTTTTGCTCTTGGGTGGTTCTGGTGGGAAACCACTGAAAGCCTCCCAAAAAGTCTTTTTGAAAGTGTCCCTCTTGCTGCACCAAGACCTCTGACCATTTTGCTTTGTTGGTTCACAGCAAGAAACTCAACCATGCAAAGGGTTTGCAAGATTTAATGGGGGGAAGTGCCACGCTTAATGAACATTGAGATGTCTGAGGGAAGGAGGGAGTGAAGGAGTGACTAGGCAGGGCAGGGAAAAGGAGAAACAGTGGCAAATGTTGAAATCCTTGCCCATCACTGAGGACAACTTTAGCACCCTGCCGCTGTACTGGGAAGGGCGAGAGATCCTCCTGGAATTGTGTGGAATCAAAATTCCATCATGCTGCAGGTGCCGGCGTCTTCAAAAATGTGGCAATCTTCTCCTTTACACGGCCAAAGTATTGAACTGCATTTGCCCAGCCGTTAGTGATCCATTCCCTAAAAGGCAGTAGGGGTGGATTGAAGGAAAAGGTGCATTTAATTGCTGCGGATCCCTCCCTAAAGGGTCACTTAGTGCAGTGTGACAAGTGAGAGCTTTTCTTGGTTTCATAAATTACCCCACCCCAACCCCTTTAGGAAAGTAGGAATTCCAAGCCCCCTGAAAGCCTGGCTATTGCCAGAGTTCTACTATGCCCACTGTGTGTTGCAAGAACCTTCCATGTCTGCGGGCCCAGAAGTAGCCACCTCTGCCCCACGTGTTGTGACAGGCGCCAATAACACCTTTGGGGTCTCAGCAAGAGGCTGCTGCCCCAGAGGAGACAGTGGGTGGAAGCGAATAAGGGGCGCTCAAGGCTTCCCTTATGCCAAGGAGGGGATTCTAGGAAGGGGGGCAGGTTCAGGAGATAATCCTGTTTGCTGATACGTGCAGCCCCACACGGCATGCATCAAGGGTGCCATCTCACCCTCAGGATTGTGAGTGCCCACCACCATAACAAAGATGTGCAATGTCACACGCACGTGCCTGCATGTAGTGTGTGTGACGTCACACATTGGATTTTTGGAAGGGGGCTCCTCCGAAACCACAATGCAACATTGTGCATTGTGTGTGTGATGTCACACACACTATGTGCAGTTGTGTGCATGTGACATTGCATGTCAATGCTGTAGTGGCCAGCAGCTGTGCCTCCGAATTTGAGCCCCAACCTCGGAAACAGGTGACTCACTAGCTGGCTGCAAAGGGCGGAGCTGAACTGCTTCTCTCTTGGCTGGCTGGTTGGCTGTCACCAATTTTGCTCATTGACTTTGTGGCTCTGCTCATTATATTATTGCGGGTGCCTAAGCACCCATGGCCCCCTGGAGTTGGCTCCTATGGCATGCATCCACCCCCCAGCCCCGGTCCCCCCCTCCCTTCTGCTCTGTCCCAACTTTCCCCCTTCCTTGAGCTTGGAAGGCCTCCCCCACCTGGCCTGCTGGGCTGCCTCCGACTCTCGGAGGGTGGTGAAGCGCTCCTGGGTCTTTTGGATGGCTTGCTGGGCAAAGACTTGCACTTTGGCCACCAGGCTCTCCTTTGGGGCATCTTGAGCTTCTGCAAGACAAAAAAGAAAAGGGGGGCGGGATATGGAGCAAACATGCACTTTCATGCTCCCCTCCCTACACATACACTTCCCCCTCTTTTTGGGGGGAGAGGGGGACAGAATCTCAGCTGCCTTGTTGGTTGATTCCCCATGCCAAAGAAATAGGGGTGGGGGACCACATGGGTTGTGTGAATGATCTGTTCTTCCAGGTGCTTCCTATCTCCACCAGGTGTACCTTTGCCCCTAGCTTCAGCCAAGGAGTGATGCTCATGTAAGCTAGAGAGCCCGTGACACCCAGACCCTCCAAGTGTCCCTATTTTCCAGGGTAAAGGTAAAGGGACCCCTGACCATTAGGTCCAGTCGTGGCCGACTCTGGGGTTGTGGCGCTCATCTCACTTTATTGGCTGAGGGAGCCGGCGTACAGCTTCTGGGTCATGTGGCCAGCATGACTAAGCCACTTCTGGCGAACCAGAGCAGCACACGGAAACGCCATTTACCTTTCCACCAGAGTGGTACCTATTTATCTACTTGCACTTTGACGTGCTTTCAAACTGCTAGGTTGGCAGGAGCAGGGACTGAGCAACGGGAGCTCACCCCGTCACGGAAATTCGAACCGCCAACCTTCTGATTGGCAAGTCCTAGGCTCTGTGCTTTAACCCACAGGGCCCCCACATCCCATTTTCTGGATTTACAGAAGCTGTCCTGGTTTCTCATTTGATCCCGGAATGCTCTGCTTTTCCTTAGGACGTCCCCTATCTTCATCGGAGAAATGTTGGGTGGGATGGTAGGATATCTCTAGTTTCATGGGAGAATTGTTGCAGGGCATTCAGTTGGTGGCCCTAAGGGGAGGGATCCCCTTTCCTCTTCCCACCAGGAACCAAGTAGAAGGCTGGATTTCAGTTGTGCCACTTGCACCCTCTTCCACACAGGCAGGCATGTGTGAGAGCAATACTGTTCTGGCACTGGGGTGGGGGTTTCTTACGTGCAAACGCAGCAAGCAGCGCCAGAAGGACAAAGAGCAGTGGAAGGGGCCTTCTCATTCTGTCGCTTGGCTGGACCTGTGATGGGAAGGAAAGGCAGGTCAGATTACCATTGGCCATTGAAGGCCCAGAAGGCACCATCCCCAGTAGTCCGGGCCTGAGGCGAGGCCTGTGCTAGACTAGTGCCAGAGTCGTCATTCGGCTGTGCAGAACAGGGTGTTGAGAAGGAAGGCCTGCTGTAGCCCAGGGGTAGAACATCGGTTCTGATGCAGTTTTGTATCAGCTTTGCATGCTGAAGGTTGCAGGTTCGGTCCCCGCTTTCCAGTGACTCTATGTAGGTTTGGGAGAGACCCCACCTGACAAGACACTAGAGAACTTCTTGCTGCCAAGCCGTGCAGATCATAGAATTGTAAGGTTGGTTTGTGTTGCAGATGTAAGGTATCAGATGGATCCTTCTATCATGTCTGGTGGGGATGTGATAAAATTAATTTTTTTGGGGGGGGGGGAAATATACATGAGGAACTGAAAAAAATGTTTAAAACAACAATTGGTAAGAAGCCAGAAACATTCCTTTTAGGAATTATAACAAATGACACCCCCAAGGACATGAAGAGAATCTTTTTAAATGCAATAGCTGCCGCAAGGTTATTGACTGCAAAAAATTGGAAATCAGAAGTACCAACATTGAAAGATTGGCAGTATACTTTTTTAAAAATGATTGAATTAGCAAAAATGACGGCAACAATTAGAATGCAATCTAATCAAAATCTCAAACAGGAATGGAAATGTGTAGAAGAATACATGGCCAAAAGATGCTCCAACAAGAACTTATTGATATGTATAGAGTGTTTTCACAAAGTCAAGTCAAGTCAAGCTAAGCAGATATATAAGATTGAATATTTAACTATTAAGATACAAAATTACAATCTCAATAATAAAGTTACAAAATAATAACAAGGAAGTCACACACGGGTGGAGGGAAGACACAGGGCAAGAAATAAGAAATGGATGAATGTTGGTACATAATGAAATGTGAAAATGTGAATTTACGACTATAATGTATATGTATCATCATGTAAAGATTTCATATATGTATTGCAACATTAATAATAAATAAATTAAGTGCAAAAAAAGAGTGAAAGAATCGTAAGGTTGGAAGGGACCCTAGGGTCATCTAGTCCAGTGTTTCCCAACCTTTTTTGGGCAAAGGCACACTTGTTTGATGAAAAAAATCTTGAGGCACACCACCATTACAGCCCCGTGATGTCAGCGCGCAGCGTCACGCCAGGAGGGAAGGGCGCCGGGGCGCTGCTGCTGCTGCTGCCGCCGCCGCTCCCGGCAGGCATGGGCCCAGCTGAGGCGGCGGCGGCTGTTGTGGTGGTGGCGGCGATAGCGGGCGGAGGAGGGGGCGGCGGCGGGGCCGAGGTGGCCGGCGGCGGCGGGGGAGGCGGCGGCGGGTGGAGCAGGAGGGCGGCCGAGGCCAGTGAGGGAGTAGGGTTGCCCGGGGCTTGAGGAGCCGTCGCCGGGAGTTGCTGCTGCTGTTGTTGCTGCTGCTGCCCGGACATGCCGGCCTCCTCCTCGTCCGCTGTCTCGCGCTCCTCCCTTTTGCGCGCGCTGCCCCGCCGCCGCCCCATTGGCCGGGTCCTGTCAGCTGATCCTGTGTTATTTCCTGTGTGTGTGTGAGAGGGGAGAATGGAGAGAGAAACCTCGGCACCACCACCGCGGAGCCGCCGCCGGCTCGACGCGGATCCTCGCCGCCACCGCCCCGCCTCTCGCCGCCCGACTCGCTCGCCTCCCTCCCACAGCACACCAGGCAACGCCTCGCGGCACACTAGTGTGCCGCGGAACACCGGTTGGGAAACACTGATCTAGTCCAACCCCCTGCAATGCAGGAATCTCAACTAAAGCAGCCATGACAGATGGCCACCCATCTTAGAAACCTCCAAGGAATGAGAATCCACAAAGATACTGAGGCAGATGGACAGGCGTCTGACTTGGGATAAGACAGCTAGCTTCCTGTGTTCCTGAGTTCAATCCCACACCCAACTCTGCTACCAGGAGGGTGGGCATCAGCACTTAGTGGCAGAGCTCCCACCTGCCGTGCATGCAGGGGGTCTCAAGTTCCACCCCCACTCAGCAGCATCCAGAAGGTCTTTGGTGGCTGGGCTTAGAATGGGACTTTGCTTTACCTAACCCGGGACGGCACCTGCCAGTCAGATTTGGCAAGGCTGGGGCCAAATATGCCATATATCTGCTTCAGGATAAGGTGCCCTGTTGTGCCCATTAGATGATCCAAACTGGTACCTTGGACCCAGCTCAATTCCAGACCAGATTGGGCAGAGCGTGGCCGGCTCAGCTGACTTGGCTTCCATGGGATCTTCTGATGCATAGATTGCAGCAGTTGCGCCTTGAAACTTCCACCAGCTATCTTTTAAAAGAACGAAAGGATCCTAGACTGACTATCTATCTCCCTTGCCCCTTCTCTATGCCTCTCTTCCTAGATGTGATGAGGCTGTTTGTGGGGAGCAGTGGGAGCCCTGAAGCTTGAAGTGTCATTGGGGGTGTGGGTGTGGGTGTTCTTTCGCAACCAGCAACAAAGTCAAGGTAAACACTGTTACCTTTTTCGGTGGGGTTGTTCCACCATATCTTTACAGCATTTGTGCTACTGGCTCTCAGACTTTGGGGTTGTTGAAATATATATACAGTGGTACCTCGGGTTAAGAACTTAATTTGTTCTGGAGGTCTGTTCTTAACCTGAAGCATCACTTCAGTGGTACCTCAGGTTACATACGCTTCAGGTTACACACTCCGCTACCTCAGGTTAAGAACTTTGCTTCAGGATGAGAACAGAAATCATGCAGCAACGGCGGCGGCAGTCGGAGGCCCCATTAGCTAAAGTGGTGCTTCAGGTTAAGAACTGTTTTAGGTTAAGAACGGACCTCCAGAACGAATTAAGTTCTTAACCCGAGGTACCACTGTACAACAAAAAAGAATCAATTTGACTTAGTTCAATGCAACTGAAACTGAGTATACTAGACCCAATTTTTTTAAAAGCAATGTGTACTAAAGGTGCTTCTGGGGCCCCTCTGGGATTAAGGAACCTAAGGCTTAAGATTCATTAGTTTCATAGTAGATCTGCCCCTGGTGGGGAGGGGAAAGCCCTCTGCACATCCCCAGAGTCACAATTCCTTCTAAGCTCAGACTGGTTTAGATTGATGTAAAAATTGAGGTTTGGCTTTTCCTGCCCAACTCCCCATGCCACCCTGAGTCTCCTAAGTCCATGATCGGTCAGAGAAGAATGGATGGAGGCAGGATCCAGTGGAAAGCAAGGCAGATATTTATTTTTTCTTTTGCAACAGAGTCCTCTCCCCTCCTTCCAAGCAGGGGGAGAGACCCTGAACAAAAGTGTGCAGGAAGCTTAAAATACTTTTGACATTGCCCAACCCCCTTTAACCAAAGACCACCCCAAAATCATCATACATACATCAGAGGAGGCAGTCTACAGCAGAAATCCTGTCTGCCAGGACACCTGATAATGGTCGCTGATTGCATTACCTGAGCGGTCTGGCCATTCTTTTGTGATGGTGATTACTTTAGTTCCTGAATCAGGCCACAGGCTCACCCTATTCATACACAAATACGCCCTCCTGCCAACTTAGCAGTTCGAAAGCACACCAGTGCAAGTAGATAAATAGGTACCACTGCAGCGGGAAGGTAAACATTTCCATGCGCTCTGGTTTCCAACACGGTGTTCCATTGCACCAGAAGCAGTTTAGTCATGCTGGCCACATGACTCAGAAACCTGTCTGTGGACAATCGCTGGCTCCCTCAGCCTGAAAGCGAGATGAGTGCTGCAACCCCGTAGTTGCCTTTGACTGGACTTAACTGTCCAGGGGTCCTTTACCTTTACGCCCTTAAAACAGGATTTGCAAGCGAAAAGACAATGGGAAGGCTTTCCCCATTTACCTCCCTAAATGCAGAGGAATATTTGAGGTCGCTGGGAGAGTCAAAATGGCTTCAGGATTGCTCTCCTGTACTATTTCAGACACATTTAGATACGTGTGCATTTATTGTATATTTGTTGTAGATTTGAGACCTTAGAATTCTTATAACAAGATTAAGCCCTGGCTCCCCTGTTGGCAAAAGGTTGGGGTGAGCAGTTCCTCCTTCGGGGAATGTGCCTTTTTAAATGCACAAATTGGCCTGGAAGAAGTCAGGTGCTCCAAAACAGCTTGTGACTGAACAGTCTCCCTTCCTGTCCCCTTTGCTCAACCCAGTCTCTCCCACTCTTACCTGTTCCTTCTTCTCAGGAGTTGCTGTCTGGCGCCTGCCTGGGCAGCTTCTCATTTATAAACCCCCAGGCTGTAGGGGCTATTGGACCAAAGGTCAACCAGGAGACCTGAGGGGAGGGGGACCATCTCTTGCTGACTCCCCCCCCTCCTCCTGTCGCCATGTTTGCTCAGCTGAAGCCTGTGCTGGAGGTGGAGAAATCCTGTCTCTGCTACCAAGGTTCCTGCATTGCTTTGTGGGCAGCCCCTGCCTGGCCCTCTCTGACTTTGGCACTGGTCTTCCTTATGGGATAGCAGATGGCTTTTCTTCCCAGGGATCAGTGGTGTAGCATGGGGGGTGCAGGGGGGGCCGGCCGCACCGGGCGCAACATCTGGGGGTTAGGGTTAGGGGGCGCAAATCCACGGGTTAGGGTTAGGGGGCGCAAATCCACGGGTTAGGGGGCACAAATTACTTGCCTTTCCCCGGGTGCTGACAACCCACGCTACGCCACTGCCAGGGATAGCACTCTAGCCTTATCCTTTGCCCATGGATGGCAGGTACTCTTCTCCTTTGTTGAAGAAAGATGCTCCCGTCATCTTTGTTGCGTAAGAGTCAGGAAGAAACTGTGTGCCCAGGTTGGCGCTCTGTGCTGCTGAGTCTGGCACTGGTGAGCTTCCTTTTTTGCTTTTCACCAGTATTCTTCTTGAGGAAGAGTTCAGTGCAGCTCAAAAGCTTGCACATTGCATTGGCTCATTGTTGACCCTGAATAAAATATATCTCCTGTGCACCACAACCACCACCCTGCTCATTGTTTTGGGGAGCAGGAATTGATGCCTCTCTTGCTCTAGCAATGTTTGTACATATCCTTGCCTATTTGGGGCACGATGGAAGAATGGAGGGTGACATTAATGGAATATGCGGAACTTGATAAGCTAATGGGAAGGATCCGAAACCGGCGGGACCAGAAGTTTACGGAGGACTGGAGTAAATTCACGGATTATTTGAGAAGTATTTGCGATGACCAGACGATGTTTGTAGGTTTGCAAGAAGCTCTATGAGGAATAATATCAGAAATATTGCAAAAATGAAGGAGGAGATGGGATATGTTAAAAATGTAAAGGCAATATTAAGTTAGGAAATGCGTAAGAAGTGAATAAGATGGAGGATTATCAGAGGTGCTGATGGAAGTCCAATAAGAATGTATTTGTGATAATTTGTGTGGTATGTTTTATAATTTTGTATTTTAAAACCAATAAAATATATATATATATATATATATATATATATATATATATATATATATATATATAATATTTGGGGCACATGGAAAACTCATTCCAAGCTGCCTGTCAACACGGGCAGTGTTTGCAGTTTCGAATACTGCATTGTCAACAGGATTGCAATGAGGCAAAAACACCCTGGCTTCAGCTTGCTCTGCAGATGTCCCACAAATCTTTTGTCTTAACAATTGTTTAGAACATAAGAAGAGCCTGTTGCTGGATCAGGCCAATGGCTTGTCTAGTGGAGCATCCTGTTCTCACAGGGCCAACCGGATGCCTGTGGGAAACTCACAAGGCAGGATTCAACCAGAAAAGCACTTTCCATTTCTGTGGTTTCCAGCAACTGGTATTCAGAATTACTGCTGTCTCCGTCTGTGGAGGTAAAACATAGCCATTGTGGGTTGTAGCAATTGACAACTTCCTCTATGAATTTGTCTAATCCTCTTTTAATGTACAGTGGTACCTCGGGTTAAGTACTTAATTCGTTCCGGAGGTCCGTTCTTAACCTGAAGCACCACTTTAGCTAATGGGGCCTCCTGCTGCCGCCGCGCCACCATTGTGCGATTTCTGTTCTCAACCTGAAGCAAAGTTCTTAACCTGAAGCACTATTTCTGGGTTAGCAGAGTCTGTAACCTGAAGCGTATGTAACCTGAAGCGTATGTAACCTGAGGTACCACTGTATTTTAATATTCTGTTGGAAGCCGCCCAGAGTGTCTGGGGAATCCGAGCCAGATGGGTGGGGTATAAATAAATTATTATTATTATTATTATTATTATTATTATTATTATTATTATTATTATTCCATCCAAGTTGGTGGCCATCTTTGCCTCCTGTGGCAGAGAGTTCCACAGTTCTGCATGAAGCACTTCCTTTTCTCTGCCCTGAATCTTCCAACATTCAGCTATGTCAGATTTCCATGAGTTCCAGTGTTGTGAGAGATGGAGAAGAACTTTTCTTCTTCCACTTTCTCTACTTTCTCTTATGTTGCATCTTACTCCCCTTTTTTCTAAACTAAAGAATCTGAAATGCTGCAACCATTCCTCATTGGGCAGTCGCTCCATCCCCTTGATCATTTTGCTCTCTCCTTTTCCAAACCTTTTTCTACTCTAAAATATTCTTTTTGAGTTGAGGAAACCAGAACTGCACACAACATCCCAAATGTGGTCACCCATAGATTTGTATAGCTGCATTATATCAGCAATTTTATGTTAAATTTCTTCCTAACGATCCTTCGCATTGAATTTGTGGGTTTTTTTTACAGCTGCCACACACTGGGTCAACATCTTCGTCAAGCCATCTACTATAACCCCCCAAGATCTTGTTCCTGGCCAGATGAAGGTGATGGATTACATGGAATTGGCGGAAATGACTGGCAGGATCCGAGACCAGGGAGAAGAGTCAGTGGAAGAAGACTGGAAGAAATTTAAAGACTATCTACAGAGACATTGTAAAATTAATGAATGTTAGAATGAAGTTGGATTGAAATTAAGTGGTTTCTAGCTGTAATGGTATAAAAGAATATGAAAAAATGGTTTTTTATAAGTAAAAATTCAAGGTTATAATAATTTAAGATTAAAGATCTGGGTAGAATAAAGAGGGAAAGAAATTGCTGAGCTAATAAATTGAATTGGAATAGAAAAAAGGGAGGTCCTAGGAGGTCCGAGAAACAAGTAAATGAAAAATAATGTGATGAAAAGATTGATTGTTTTTAACTATTTTTATTTTGTACTTTTTCTTTTTTCTTTTTCTATTTTGTAATGTAAAAATCTTAATAAAAATTTTATATATATATAAAAAAGATCTTGTTCCTGGCCAGTCACCACTAGTGCATATATGTGCATTTG
Organism: Podarcis muralis; assembly: GCF_964188315.1. NCBI lineage: Eukaryota > Metazoa > Chordata > Lepidosauria > Squamata > Lacertidae > Podarcis > Podarcis muralis. The sequence continues at coordinate 16,937,877 of NC_135669.1, forward strand.
CCCCACAAACATATATGTGAAATTAAGAATTTTTTGCTGCAGCATGCATCACTTTACACTTGTTTACATTGAATTGCATTCGCCATTTCACTCGGTTTGGAGAGATCCTTTAGGAGCTCTTCACAGTCTCTCTTTCTTTTAACAACCCTGAACAATTTAGTATAATCAGCAAACTTGACCACCTCACTACTCTGAGGTCCTGTATACCTGAAGGAGTGTCTCCACCCCCATCGTTCAGCCCAGACACTGAGATCCAGCGCCAAGGGCCTTCTGACGGTTCCCTCATTGTGAGAAGTGAGGTTACAGGGAACCAGACAGAGGGCCTTCTTGGTAGTGGCACCCACCCTGTGGAACACCCTCCCTTCAGATGTGAAGGAAATAAGCAGCTATCCTATCTTTAAAAGACATCTGAAGGCAGCCCTGTTAAGGGAAGATTTTAATATTTAACACTGTATTGTTTTTTAACACTTGATTGGGAGCCGCCCAGAGTGGCTGGGGAAATTCAGCCAGATGGGCGGGGTATAAATAATATTTATTATTATTATTATTATTATTATTATTATTATTGTTATTATTATTATTACTCATCCTGAACCGTAGATCGTTTGTCAACCAGCTTTGTCAACCAGACTGTGTCAGCCAAATCACCTCTACTTATATACCTCTTGGCACTTTCTAAGAACTCTAATAGATTCATGAGACAGGACTTGTCCTTGCAGAAGCCATGCTGTCTCTGCATCAGTAAGGCTTCTCCTTCTATATGCTTGGGTTTTTTAAAAAAATTGTTAACATTTTGAAGAAATAAAGTGAAATTGGGTCTTTGGATCCAATTCCTGCCTGGCGGAACTTGCACTGCACAATGGAGCTCGTGACAGCTTTGCCAGCTTCCCGCTCGAGTCTGGACAGTCTGTTGGCCTGGATCTGAGATACTTGCCCACTGTGTGCCTGTTGTAGATAGTGGTGAGCTAAATGGCAGCTTCCTATGTTCCTAAGTGACCTAGCCAGGCAATGAGGTGGTTCTTTCATCTATCTATTTATCTCTGACCTCCTGTTCCTGCCCCATCACCTTCCAGCTCCCGGAAGGTAACTGTCTGAACCAGGGAGCCTTCAGAATGGGAAAGAGCTCAAACCCGTACAACAGTTTATTGTCCCTCCTTCGTAATTCCTGAAGAGGGTTTCAGTCTCCCATGTTCCATGCCTTTGGACTTTTGGGGCCATTCCCCCACTTCCAGTATTTATCTGCTGATTTTTTGTACTATTGCTTACCCCAGATTTAACCTGAGTCTACCAGTCCTTCTGTCTCTTGTGACTGCATGGTGCAATTTTGGCTAAGAATAGAAGCGCAGGAAGACTTGAATCAGTATAGATGGTTTTCTTGCAGGTTAAATGGACTCTTGTTCTGCTTCGGGTGCATGCTCTTTTCCTGGAGCCTGTGGCTTGGCTCGCTTGCCAGAGCCACCTCTTTGTCCTACAGGCAGTTCTTACCTCCTTGTGATTTGCTGTGGTCTGGATTATGGAGGGTGGTGGGTGGTTGCCTGAGCTCACCAGCAGGGGGCTGAGCTGGCCAGCCTTTTTCTCCTTCCAAAAATTCTGTTAGAGGCCTCCATAGTACTCTGCGTATGAGGGATGCACTGGAATGAGTGACGGCCATTGGTAAGAATGGGCATCCGGGAAACCTTGAACCATCTTGCATTACACAACGGAACGGTCTTAAGGAATGAATGAGCTCATCTTTGGACCTCTTGCCTGTTGCCATCCCTGGTTGAGCTCTGCCCCTCCATCCTGCACATCAAATCTGCCTCACCTTGGACTGTGACCCCAAGATAACACATTGCAGACAGGCCAGAGAGCAGTGCCATAAAGTGGTTTCTTCTAAAGCAAGAGAGATGCCTGGAAGTCCGAAACCCTTATCCTGCCAGTTACAGGTTGGCTGTTTTTGCTTGGTGGGGAGGGAGAGGCACTCTGCACACGCTCAGAGGCACAGTCCAGTCTCATATTGCTGTAAGCTCTGCATCCTGTCTCCAACAGAGATGGTGCTCTAATGACTCCCTTGGCGAGGGGGAGTGAAGAGAGAGCTCAGCTTCTGTCAGCAAGGAGCTGAAATGACTGATGTGTGATGTGCAAGGCAGAGACTTTGCCCATTGCCTTTGCTAAGCCAGGAAATGGCCAGGGGTTACACAGCAGAAATGCAGCGCAAGGGAGTTTGGCCCCTGCCTTGCCTCACAAGCAGACACTCAAGAAGGAGTCCAAACCCAAGGGGCTTGCTGAGATGGAAGGGGACAGGCTCCAGGAACTCTCAAGCTCTCGGGGTGTCAAATGTGGGGTGACAACGGCCACATCCAGACCATGCATTTAAAGCGCCATGATACCACTTTAAAAAGCCATGGCTTCCCCCAAAGAATTATGGGAGATGTAGTTTGTTGAGGGTACTGAGAGTTGTATGGAGACCTGTTTCCCTCCCAGAACTACAATTCCCAGAGTTCCCTGGGAAGGGAGATTGGCTGCTAAACCACTGGGAATGGTAGTCATGGGAAGGAAAAGGGGTCCTCTCACAGCTCTCAGCACCCTTCACAAACTACAGCTCCCATAATGCTTTGGGAGAAGCCACAACTGTTTAAAGTGATATCATGGTGTTTTAAATATATGGTGACCAACTGTCTTGAGAGTGTGATTTCCTGGTTAATGTGAGCACAGGCAGGCAGCCTTCTGTTTTTGTACAGCTCTGGCTGATGCGTGAGCAGCATTTTTGCTTCCTGCTGCGGCTTATGTATCAATAAAATAAAAAAAAGGAGAATGAAATACCAGAGATTTGGAGAGACATCAAAGTAACTACTGCCATACACGTGTATTTGTAAATGTGTTTGTGTAGAATGGGGAAGAATTTGGTTCAGTCCATGTTTAAAGGTGAACTACCTAATTTGTGCCATCCCAAACAATCAGCAAACCACAACATAACCTTCCTTTGAAATTCACGCTCCTTTGAATTTTGCAGCGTGGTTCTCCAGCCGAGTAACGGGTACAAAAATGCATACTGGAAGGAAGTGTACATAAAAATGCATAGGTTTATGCAGATAGCAGACAGGGGTGCATTGCATCAGGGGGAAATTCTTACAAAAACATGTCTAATTTAGGGGGAATCCATGCTAACATAGAGGGTGTGTGTGTGTGTGTGAGAGAGAGAGAGAGAGAGAGAGAGAGAGAGACTGGCAAGTTGTTGTTGCTTCTTTCTCTCAGAAGTCCTTGGTGCTATCAGTTTGTACCCAGAAAACATAGCTGACCTTCCCTGTCACCTGTTACATTCCATGTTAAGACTCTTACAAACTCCACATCTTTGGGCTTTTCATCGTTCCAGTTTTTTCATCTCCATGCCCCTCCCCTCCTTCATTTTGTTTACTCTCCAGAAAACCAACCACCAAAGTGGGAAAGCAGCACTCAGGTGAGGGCTGAAGGTGAGTGGGAGAGAGGGGAAACTCCAGGCGCTTCCAATAACAAACAAGAGCAAATAAACTGTTTGGATTAGCAGTTCTTATCAAGCACATAAGACATTATGTCCCCAAGAAACTTTGTTTAACATCCAGCAGGGGTCCAGGGTGGGGGGAGTTGGCCATTTTCTTACTCTGGGGATAAACAATTTTGTTGTTAAACAGAGAATGGCAGCATGCAACAGGGCCTCTTTGGAAGTGGCTTCCAAACCTGGGAATTCTCTGCCCTTGATGTACACCTTGCCCCAACATTAGGATTTTTCAGAAAACAAAGTTATATCTTTCCCCTTGGGTTTTTGGGGTGGGGGTGGGGTACAAAAAGTGAATTTCCTTGGAAGCTAAACAGAGCTTTTTCTCCACCTCTGAAAATTACTACACAGAAGGCGAGCTAGCCTACCCAGTCCTTGGGTAGCTTTGGGTTCAAGTGTGCCTCCAAGCCCTGCTCCTAACCCAATATGTGCGAGAAATGGTTATGGAAGGGGTGAGAGAGATTTATTTAACCGTCTCAGGGCGGTTCACAGAATAAAATCAAAATATAAAACCACAATATATATACAGTGGTACCTCCGGTTAAGAACTTACTTTGTTCTGGAGGTCCGTTCTTAACCTGAAACTGTTCTTAACCTGAAGACCACTTTAGCTAATGGGGCCTCCTGCTGCCGCCGTGCCGCCGGAGCACGATTTCTGTTTTTTTCCTGAAGCAAAGTTCTTAACCTGAGGTAATACTTCTGGGTTAGCGGAGTCTGTAATCTGAAGCGTATGTAACCTGAAGCGTATGTAACCCGAGGTACCACCGTATATCCCAACCTTTAAATGCTACAGGGATCTAGACAGGGCAGAATGTCCATCCCTGAATCATGCTGGAGCCATGCTTGGTAAAGGGTGTAATTAGACTAAAACACTTCGGTCCCTCTCTTCCTTTAAAAAAGAAACTCGGAGGGTTGGAGGTGGGAGAGCAGGTGGACGGGGCTGTTTTCTATCCAGGCGCAGACCAGACTGAGATGATGCTTTGAGGGAGGGCAGACACGGAACGGGGAAGCTGCCCACTCAGCCACCCATCATTTTACCCCAATAACACCCCACTCTCCCGGGCCTTCAAGCCACATTCTGTTGGAGTATGCCCACGCCTGATTTTCAGTCATGCCACACCCCAAAATCCAAAACCCAAAATCCATCGAGCTTCCAACCCTTTGTCTTTCCTATGTAGTTGCGCTCCATTCCTCCTGACCTCTTCCGTGCGCGCAATTGCAGTTACTGGTCCTCATGAATTCTTTTGTGCGAGCGTGCACTCCAGCGCTCCCCCCCCCCAAAAAAAAGCGTTGTTTTGCCTTTCTGTCAGAGGTTGGCGTGGCTGTTTCTGCTAAGAGCTCTGCTTTCCCAGCAGATAAGACGGGGGCGGGGGTGGGGGCTCCCTTGCTGCCATCCAGCCCTCGTCCACGTTTGCGCTCCTGCTAAAGTCCAAAAGCTCGAGGATGTGTCAGCAGCCTGCGTGGAAGCAGGAAGAAGCTGCTCGGAGGGGTATAAATTTGGATGGGCAAAGCAGGCTGAGCTACCTTGAGGAGACAGCGCAAGGAGAAGAGGTGAGCTGAGCTGAGCTGCCTGCAGGGTCCATGCATGAATCTTCTGCTCTTCCATTGACCTGGAGGGTGCTGATGCTGGGCTGGGAGTCCTGTTTGGTTCAGGATGATGGAGAAGGGGAGGTTTTGTGCTGCTTTGCTTACTGGGAACTTGAAGAGGAGGGCACTGCCTTTGTGATCCCCTTATTCCTATCCTAACCTATAGTTAGAAGGGGAAACTTCTGGCCAATTTTAATCTGGTGGTTCTCCCCTCTTCTCTCTCTCCCCTACCCCCCCAGCTCAGATTCAGGGCTAAGCAGCAAAGCTTCAGCTGCCTAATTCTGCCTTTGCCGACCAAATGTTCTTGGACTATATCTCCCATCAGTCAATGCAGCCCTGGCTAATGGGAGTTGTAGTCCAGCAACATCTGAAGGGCCCCAGGTTGGTGCTAAGGGTGGTCTAAGGGATGTAGAAAATATGTCTAAGAGCCATGAGAGATGGGGATGGGGATGGGGAATTGGGACAGGGCTGAGGCAAGAATTTGGAGGGGATGCTGGAACAAGGCTGAGAGTCAGATCAGGGGGCTGTGTTTATGGGAATGCCGCTGATTTAGTTTTGACCCTTCTTCTTCTTCTTCTTGGCAGATCTGTTCCTTAAACGGCGGTGTCTGCAACCCCCCAGCCGCAAAAGATGACTCTGAAGGCAGCAGCCTTGATCCTCTGCCTTTTGGCTATCACAGGTAACCCAGAAGGGCTCTGCTGACCCTGATATCTGCACTCACTCTGCTCCTATTTCCAACTGTTGAATTCTAAATATTGTTCAGTCTTTGTAAATTCTCACTGACCCATTTCTTGTTGCGCTGGCTGGCCAAGGCATAGCTGGAGAAATGCTGTATAGCTCAGATCTCGGAATGTACTGAGCGATGCTTGTCTTGCAGCTCAGGTTTAGCAAATCAGTGTGATTAACCTAAAATCTTGTGAGTCGGGCACAGCAGAATGATTCTTTACTAAAGAGCTTTGCCCAGTTGTTACAATTATTATTATTATTCCCTGCCCATCTGGCTGGGTTGCCCCAGCCATTCTGAGTGACTTCCAACACATAAAAACATAACAAAACGTCAAACATTAAAAACTTCCCGATACAGGGTTGCCTACAGATGTCTTCTAAAAATTGTGCAGTTCTTTATCTCCTTGGCATTTGATGGGAAGGCGTTCCAAAGGGAGGGCACCACTACTGAGAAGGCCCTCTGCCTGGCAATAACATTGTTTGAGAAACCTCAATGAACTGGCCAGGAGAAAAGCAAACCAAGAGACTGGATTTCAGAGTGGGAGGCAGATCAGGCTGAAACAGGGTGTCTAGTTGAAACGGAAAGGAGTACTGGCAAATCTGGGCACCGTAGAAAGAAGCATGTGGCTAGCCTTTCTGAGCTGGGCTGGCTACATACATTAAACCTGGCAGACTTGCTGAGATGCCTCATCTGTTTGAAGAAGTCTTGGTCCTACCCAGACTTGATGGATATGTGCATGCATTCTTAAAGGGAAGGGTCTGTGTGGTTCTCCCAGTATTCCCAGAAATTATGGGAGTTCAGCTATGGCTTTGCTTTTTTTTTGATAAATAATTTTTATTAATTTAAAACAAAAACAAAAACACACAGTAATTTCACATCCAATTTTTCACAAAGTATTTCTTTTCTGGACTTCCTTCAGCTTTTCCTTAAATCATTCGTAGTCATTATTTAATTTACGCATTTCTTAGGTTTGTATTGTCATTATTTGAGCCTTTCTTTTTCTATTCCCTTTTAACAATACTTCTCACATTTCACAGTGCTTCTTTAAATCCCTCTAGCGTTATCTGTCCCTCACTTATACTTTCCAGACATTCCACAAATTTCCCCCAGTTCTCGATGAACTTTTGGTCTCTTAGATCTTAGCTGTGGCTTTGCAGACACGTGGGACATTGGCAAGTGGCAGAGGAGTTGGGATGGGAGGCTGTGAGTCGGGTCACACACAGCACCAACCTGCTCCCCCCTCATCCTTGCAGGGTCCCAGGCCAAGATCAACGCCGACCAGGTGGCTGACGTGATCTGGAAGTACTTCACCGATATGGGCCACAATGCCAAGGAGACGGTGGAACAAGTCCAGCAGTCAGAGATCAGCAAGCGGCTCAAGTGAGTAGCTGTTTCCTCTGGGGCCGGTGGAGGTGGGGAGTGCTCATGATTAAAAAGTGATGTTTTAAATTTAAAATCTAGGTGATTTTTGAGGTCCTTTCAGAGCCCGTGCAATACCTAAACCAGCAAACACACCAAGAATGAGCAAAATATAAGGCAGGGGTGGGGGTCATGTTTCTGTGGTTATTTTGCCGGGGCGGGGGGTGGAGGATTCTCCGGGAGATGATAATCTGCTGGATTGGGTGAAGTGCTGCATGCAGGCATTTTACTACACGTGGCTTGCCCTTGTTGTAGGGCAGGGGTGGGGAGTCTCTGTCACTGTCTCATGCAGCACCAAAAGACATGCCTCTTTGGGTGCTGTGCTGCCCCACAGATCAGCTGACTGTTGCAGCATCGCAGCCACGCCAGCCAGCCAGATGGAGATATTAGGTGCCAAACCTGGCAACCAAACATCTCCACCTCCTCTCAAAACGTGCCTAGTGCCCAGCTAATTTTGAACACTGGCTCTTGAGGGCCAGGTGTATAGGCCTGGGGAGCCATACATTGACCTTCCGGGCCTGAGGCGCCTCACCTTTGGTGTAGGCTTCAAGCTCTGAACTGCTGTCCTCCCTGAACTGGCTTAGAAGGGACAGGATCAGCCTGGGAACAAACCTCAGGGTTGGGACACAAGCGCAGGGGGGTATCCTGGTGGGAAAGGGCCACGGCTCCTGTGCTGCGTGGTGCAGCAGTGGAGTTGGATGGGCAACTGTGGCCACCAGGCGCCTGAGGGAAATCCACAGCAGCAGGAACGCTGAAACTCCCAAGCGTTTTGGGAGCCAAGGAGTGCTTGTCTGTCTGCTCACCTCTCTCCTCCTGCTCCTCCACAGCACCCTCTTCCAGGACAACTTCCAGGCCCTCAACACCTATGCTGGGGAGCTGCAGAACAAGCTGGTCCCCTTTGCCACAGACATGCACCTTCGGCTGGCAGAAGATTCCGAGAAGCTGAAGCAGCAAATCCAGGAAGAGATGCAGCAGCTCCGAGCCCGGTTGGCCCCTCACGCTGATGACGTCCATTCAGCAATCAGCAAGAATATTCAGGAGCTGCAGGCCAAGCTGGCCCCTTATGCAGAGGAGCTGAAGACCCAGGTGAACCAGAATGCTGGAGAGCTGCGCAGGAAGCTGGAGCCCCTGGCCCAGCAGGTGCAGGCCAAGCTCCAGGAGAACATGGGAAGCCTCCAGACCTCTCTGTCTCCCTACGCCGATGAGCTGCAGCAGCAGGTCAACCAGAAGGTGGAGGACATCAAAGGGAGCCTGACGCCCTATGCTGATGAGCTGAAGGCCAAGGTGGACCAAACCATGGCTGAGCTGCGGAACAGCTTGTCTCCCTACACCCAGGACGCCCAAGAGCAGCTGAACCACCAACTGGAGGGACTGTCTTTCCAGATGAAGAAGAGCATTGAGGATCTGCAGGCCCAGCTCTTGGAGAGGACCGAGGATCTGCGGCTCAAGCTGAGCCCTCTCGCCCAGGAGCTGAGGGAGAAGCTGCAGGGGGACGCGGCTGACCTGCGTGAATCTCTGACGCCCTACATGGAAGGCTTGAACAAAAAGATGGACCAGCAAATCGAGGAGTTCCGCCAGGTGGTGGGGCCCTATGGAGAGAACTTCAACAGGCTCCTGGTGCAGAAGGTGGAGGAGATGAAGAAGAAGCTGAAGCCTTATGCTGGTGAGACGGAGGATCACTTGAGCTTCCTGGAGAAAGATGTGAGGGACAGGTTCAATTCCTTCTTCGACAGCCTTAAGCAGATGGCCAATGAGAAGGCCCCTCTCCCTGCTTTGGAGGAATAGTAGAAGGCACCCTATGTTTCTGACACCACAGCCCCAGCGTGTCTTCTGCTTGAAGCCACCACCGAAACACTACCGAAAACAAGACTCCTGGCAAGATTCAGGATGCTGCCACCCAGAATAAATGGGTGAGGAACTGGCTGTGACCCACTGGAGCCCCCAATGCCCCTGAATGTTTGGGGCAGTGCTGGCGGCCACATTTCTATTACCCTCTCTGTCCATTGCTGCTAACAATCTCCATGCACTGTTGTGTGCCCAGACACGCACTCTCTCTGCTGAAATAAACGAACACCTCAGCAATACCTGCAAGTTGCTCTTTTGTCTCTTAATGCCTGGTCCACCTTGGAAGGGGAGGGGTGGGTGGGATGGAGGAATCTGATCCCAAATGAAAGTGTTTTTGAAGGGGAAAATGGCTGAATGGTGGGGATGGAGCTGAGCATCCCCCCACCCAGGGAGACTTTTATTGCAAAAGTGGCAAAAAGGATAAATTCACAGATGTGTGTTTTTTTTGGGAGGGAATCTGTTACACAAATAGGCTGCAACCTGATTGCTACCTGCCCCTCTGGGAATGCCTCCCCACTGCAGCACCACTGATTGAGTGTGATGCCAAGGAATGTTCACAAGCATTCAGTTGTTAGAGGGAAAGGTATCAGCCACCAAAGCAATGTCTGACACAGTGCAGGTTCTTTCAGCTGAAGTGAAATTTCACATTGGGTGGGAGAAAAAGCTTACATGGGACCTAGAGAGGGAGAGCCTATGTGCTTTCAGCAGAAACTGGGGTGGGGATGGTGCTCCCACCAGCAATGGTGGGAGGGTGGGGAACTGGGGACCAGGAACTGGGTCCAGATGGCATCTATCCAAGAGTTTTTAAAGAAATGGGTGGATGGATGGGCAAAAGTATTAAAATGTCCCATGCTACAAGCAACATCTTTCAAGTAGCTCCTCTTGCTGTGATGTGCATTTGAACAGCAGGTTTAAGACTCCTCTCTGTTTTCAAATAAGAATTTTGGCTTGCTAGTAGAAAAGGCAAAATTATCACTAGGTTTGCGTGTCCGCAGTTAATGACTCCATTTTAGCAAAGATTATCTGAGCTGGCTTGACAGGAGATGAGAGCAAAGCTTTGATCTAGCAGCATGGAAACCTTTGAGGAACCTTGCAAGGCACATAGCTTTGATCTAGCAAGATTGGAGTTTGCTAATTACAGACCATGGGAAGGACAAAGTGGGGAGATGAAGTTTCAAAGCGCGAGGAGCTTTGGGGTGCTTCAGCCTTTAGTGTGATCTCTTGCAAGTTGATGACATCCAGATGTTTGGGACTGCAGTTCCTATCAACACTCCCTCACCCCCAAGCCAACATGGAGTCTAAAAATGAGGGAGGGCACCAAGTTGTGGAAGGTTGCTTTAGTGAAAGGAGCTGGACCATGCAGAGCACTATAGATTCATATAATTGTACAGTTGCCAGTGACACCAAGGGTCATCTAGTCCAACCCCATAAAATGCAGGAATCTCAACTAAAACATCCCTGACAGATGATCATTCAACTTCTGCTTAAAAACCGCCAATGAATGAGAGCCGATCACCTTCTGAGGTAGTTTGTTCCACGGTCAAAAGGCTCTTACCATCACAAAGTTCTTCCTAATGTTTAGTTTGCAATCTTATTTCTTGTAGGTTGAATGTATTGGTTGAAACCACTTTTGGAAAGGTCAGAGGTCATCTTCGGGGAAGAAAATGTATCTTCCCTCCAGCACCAGGGAGTGCATTTCTGCCCAGGAAGACATGGGCTAGAGATTGCTGGTGGGGGTGAGTTGCATATGGAGAGGCCTCTCCTTTGGGGAGAATTGGGGGCTGGCTGGGCTGCCCTTTGATACCAGCTTGGGAGCAATGACTGCTTGGAACTTCCCCTGGCCACAAGCTGGTCTTGGCTGGCTCTGTGCACTCTGACCTCTTCTGAATATTCGCACAGAGGTTTTTGCTGGGAATAGCTCTGTGGTTATTGAGAGCCTTGGCCAGGGACGTGTTCTGAATGGCTGAAGATTGGGGGGGTGCACCCCAAACTCCCTACAGACATGGAAGAGGTGGGGGAGGGTTGCTGTCATTGGATTGTTTTCTCTCAAAGCAGTTATTTCTCCCCACATGCCTGTCAATTTACAAATTTGGTGCCAGGGCAGCTCATGTGAACATTGAATTAGGGCTCACCCTCATCTCCCATTTGTCTCATGCCCAGAAAATTCAGGTCAGGTTAGTTTTCAGTGGGAACAAACAGCAATCCTGTGCTTTTTGACTGAGTGCTAAAGAGTGCTTTACCTTGGGGATAAGAGGACACTGGCGCCATCTCAGCAGGGCCATGGGTGCCCAAGTACCCACAAAATTTTCAGTGAGGGGGCCAGGGCCCCTCAATATTCTATAGCCAGGCGGTCTCCGTTGGGCCCTTCCGCTGCAGTAGTGGGCTTCGACAGAGCCTGTCACAGCAGCGGATGGGCCCGATAGAGCCCATTGCAGTTACAGCAGGCCCCACTGGGCCTTTCAGAGGGCGCACCGGGGCTCCTCCCAGTGTGTGATGTCATATGCGGCATGCGTGACGTCACGCATGCATGCTGGGCGCCCACGATCTTGGGTGGAACCTGGCGGCCTGCAAAAGGGAGTATGGATAAGCCCTTTCTTTCCCTTGCTTGAGCCTTATTTGGTGCTGCTACTTTAGCCCAGCCATTGGTACAAGATGGAAATCCGGTTCTGAGGCTGCTTTCCATGCCTGCATGAACACACTACAGGTTTAAACTGGCTTAAGCAATGTTCCCTCTTCCTGGAGAACCCTGGGGGGAACTGCAGGGGATCTATAGCAATGTTCTCAGGGAAGAAGCCATGGCAGTCCAAAAATGGCATAAAACTGTAGTGTAGAAAAGTCATTTACTCAAAGTAAAGTTGAGAGAGAATGGCCTGAAAGATGCATTTTTGTGGTGGTCAGTGGAGAGAGGGTATCAGCTTTGGTTCTCAGCATCACCTTAACCTGCAGTAACTCTGCCCATCCTGCTCAGGGTACCGTATTTTTCCGTATATAACACGCCCCCATGTGTAAGATGATCCCGATGATCCCCATTTTGGGGACTCCAAATTAAGAAAATGCCCAGAATTGTTAAGCTTTTTTTTGGGGGGGGGGGTTGCTCAGGGCTGTTGAGCTTTTTTTGGGGTGGGTTGCCTAAAATTGCTCACCCGCCAGACAATCACACGTGCTGCCAAAGATGCCAATTATCTGCTTGCTAGCAGCCAGCAGCCGCAAATCACCCGCCCAATTGCCGCCGCCACAGCCAATCAACAGCTGGCCTTGCCATAGCCACCAATCACTTGCCCACTCGCCACTGACAATCTCCTGCTCGTGGCTGCAAACAATCGCCCGTCCCCCTTCAGCACTATCCGTGTATAAGACGACCCCTAATTTTTAACTTTATTTTATAATAAAAAGCACTGTCTTATACACAGATAACTTGGGTAATTATTATTTAATTTATGCCCTGCTTCATGTTTTGTAAGAAATCTCTTGTCGGTTTACATGCATCTCTTGCTAGAGGCCATGCTCACCCCTTCACAGTGCTGGGACCCTCCCTTGGAAAGAGTTGAGCTTGCTCCTTCAAAGCCATTTCCTGCCCAGTTGGACTGCAAACCACTGAGCCTCATTGGTAGCAACACAAACGAAAAAAGCCGCTCCAGCTTCACCTTCCTGCATCTCAACGCTCCCTTGGCCAGGGTGGCATTGCCTGGGATGCAGTTAGCCCCCACCCGCCACAGGGTTCACTCTCTCTGTTTTCCTTTCCTTGAACTCTCACCCAGTTTGGACTAATTGTCCCATGATGCTTTCCCCTGTGCTTGGGCCAGGAGTTGCAGAAGACTGAATAACTGGGATGGGGAGGCAAAGGCCACAGGAGATTCCTGCTTGCGCCCCAAGTATAGAGAGCTGGGTCGATCAAAAGAGACCCCCCTTATCTCAGAAGCCACCACCTCCCCCGATCAAAGTAAGCCCTCTGTCCTCTGCTCACGACAGATGCAGACGTCATCTCTTTGTCAATGTCTTTCAACCTTCGTGTTGTGTTTACACGGAACGAGGGCCAGGCTGGCTGGCTCTGCAGCCGCGTGCAAGGCAGTGAATCCTTCCTGGTATATATAAAAGGTGCAGCAGCAGGGCATCTACAGGAGCCAACCACGAGGAGACCAGTGCCCAGCATACAGGTAGGAGGACACAGGGGGAATAATCCCACCATCTGAGCAAAATACCTGAAGGAATAAGGTAAGGCAAACGTGGTTACAATCTGGCATGTGAACTTTGGGTTCCAAGCAGACAAAGTACACCTTTCTGTTCAACCAATTCCTCTGTTTTTAAATTGAAATGAGGGATAATCATGCAGATGGACTTACAGCCTGGAAGGAGCATCATCCATCCTCAGCCACGTCTAACGGTGGAGGAGATCCTTGCTTACTGCGGTTGCACAGCTAACATGTCCCTTTAATGCCTTGTTGCAGAATCCTCGCTTCATCATGTGCATCAAAGCTGCCCTCCTAGCAGTGCTGCTGGCCACCTTTTCGGGTGAGGCTCATAATAATAATAATAATAATAATAATAATAATAATAATAATAATAATAATAATAATAACAACAACAATACAGGTGCATTTGGAGAGTGGGGAGGTTCTGGGTTGTGTTAGGGACGGCTCGGTGACCTCTGAGCATGTGTTTGTGAGCTATAGCCTTAACACAGTGCTTACAATGCTCTGCTTCTAGTCACAAGTCCAAATCAGCAGGGTGCCAAATAGATTCAGCTTCTGGACACCTGGGCGCAGAGGGGTGTCCCCCCCCCCCGGAGACCCCTCTAGCAGTGACATTAAAGAACAGGAACGACCCTGAGCTGCAGAGGTGACCTCTCTGGTTGCCTGCACTGTTGTGCAACATTCTCAGTATGAGAATCCAGCAATGTGAGAGAACTCTGTTGGTTGTAAGTGGGTTGGCTTTTCCATAGACTGTCTACTTTTTGTCCTTTCCTCTTTGCCTCATCTGCACAGCTTCTCCAGCCAATCTTCAGCGGAGCCGCGTCTGGGACTACTTCAGCCAACTGACTCACGACAAGGGCAGCACGGAGCAAGCCCAGCAGCTGAAAGGAGGGCAGGGGGTGAAGTGAGTCTGATTTGCTCTAAGCTTATCAGTACGATTGTGTACTTTTTCATTTCAGACATTTATCGTCCACCTTTTCCTCTAAGGAGGTTCTCCCTTTTCCTATTTTTTTAATCCTCACAACAACCCTGTGAGGTAGGTGAGGCTGAGACAGTGACTGGCCCAGGGTCACCCAGTGAGCTTCATGGCTGAGTGGGGATTTGAACCCTGGTTTCCCAGGTCCTAGAGGCTGACACTCTAACCATTACACCACACTGGCTATCACAGAACAAAGGACACAATTGGTGGGTTTTCCTATCCACCCCTCCATTCCCTGATTTGTAGGGGGAAGGGGTGGGAACCGTTGTGGGGAGAGATCATCTGACATATTGGCAGAAGAAAGCAAGTACAGACAACAGGATTAGCCCCTGATGAGGCATAAGAAAACTGTGCTGGGGACATTGAAATGGGGTCCTGCTTGTGGGTTTTCCAATGGGGCCTCTTGCCTGTCACTGTGAGAGCAGGATTCTAGACTAGATAGGCTTCCATTGGCCTGGCTCAGCAGCCAGGATCATCTAAAGTTTTTATTTTGAAAGATTATATCCTGCCTTTCCACTGTAACATCCTCTCAAGTGGCAGAAGGAACTGCGCATCTGCAGCCCACAGCTAGAAATGGTTCTGGGGTAAGAGGGAGGTGAGAGGGTTCACCAGCCCTTAATATTAACTAGTGAGGGGAAGGAGTCTCCCCTATTGACCACTGGTAGAGGCTTCCACTGTTGTTTGGGCTCCCAGGGGATGACGATGTTGATTGATTGATTAAAGGTAAAGGTAAAGGGACCCCTGACCATTAGGTCCAGTCGTGGCCAACTCTGGGGTTGTGGCGCTCATCTCGCTTCATTGGCCGAGGGAGTCAGCGTACAGCTTCTGGGTCATGTGGCCAGCATGACTAAGCCTCTTCTGGCGAACCAGAGCAGCACACGGAAATGCCGTTTACCTTCCCACTGGAGTGGTACCTATTTATCTACTTGCACTTTTGACGTGCTTTCAAACTGCTAGGTTGGCAGGAGCAGGGACCGAGCAATGGGAGCTCATTGTGTCATGGGGATTCGAACCACCAACCTTCTGATCGGCAAGTCCTAGGCTCTGTGGTTTAACCCACAGCACCACCCATGTCCTGATTGATTAATTGCCTTCTAAACCACCATCTCAAGATAAACACAAAAACAACAAATACATTTAAAACAAGACGAAAAACTGCTTGCTAATACATAGCAATGTATTTATTTAATCTTTAATTTAACTGCTTGCCTGGATTCCGAGCAGCATCGAAGTAGAGTCCACCATCCCTTCATTCCATCCTTGCTCAGTGAAGTTGAAGCTGCCTATCATATACCGGTAATTGCTAGGAAGGATGCAGGAATAGGTAATGGCCACTAGGAGGCCTGGGTGTGGGAAGGTATCTTGCAGCCTCAATACGTGGAGATGCTGGAGACAGCATCACTGCTGATGTGGTTGGCCTAGGAGACAACTCCTAGGGACTGCGGGGGCTTTGGCCCCCACAATAAAATATTTAAGGGGGCTGGGTCACCACAAAGTTGATGGGCATTCCCATTCAATTATGCAGGGCGGGGCTTACCTCGACCCCCAAAATATTTTATTCAAGTTGGCACCCCTGGTATGTGGCCTGGAGGATCTGCAAAGGAGGACATATTTGGAACAGAGGCGGCTAGACAGTGACTTGGCGAGAGGGGATTGAAATGCAGTGTGGGTGGGGTTATTGTTTTTATTATGTATTTTGTCTTTTAATCCTGTATTTTTATGCTTTGAACTGCCCTGGGATCTGTGGGTGAAGGGTGGTATACAAATTTAATAAATCAATCAAATGAAATAACCAGTGTTGTGCGGAACATATACAGTGGTACCTCGGTTCTCGAATGTCTCCACTGACGAACGTTTCGGAACTCAAACGCCGAAAACCCAGAAGTAAATGCTTCCATTTTCAAATGTACCTCGGAAGTCGGACGGCTTCCACTGTGTGTTTCTCAATTTCCTCAATGAAATTTGCAGACCACCTTTTTAGAACATTTTGGAACTTGGACAGTCTTCTGGAAAAGATTACTTTCGAGAACCGAGGTACCACCGTACTTGCATTCCTGTTTGTCTGTTTAATGAGATACAATAATTGAGATTGGTACGATCCTAATACAGTGGTACCTCTGGTTAAGAACCTAATTTGTTCTGGAGGTCCGTTCTTAACCTAAAACTATTCTTAACCTGAGGTACCACTTTAGCTAATGGGGCCTCCCACTGCTGCTGTGTGATTTCTGTTCTCATCCTGAAGCAAAGTTCTTAACCTGAGGTACTATTTCTGGGTTAGTGGAGTCTGTAACCTGAAGCGTCTGTAACCCGAGGTACCACTGTAATGGGCTCTCAGACTCAAGACTTTGTTTTCAGGTCTGTGTCCCCTCTGCAAATGTGTACATTCTCTCTTTTGTTCAGAAACATGAAGGAAAGTCTCCAAGATGGAGCCAACTACGTGGGACACGTCCTTGAGAAGTTGACCCCAGTACACAGGGGATTCCAACCCCAGTTCTACCAAGATGCCGATGGACTTCGGCAGATCATCCAGAGGGAGGTTGAAAGCCTCCGGAGGAAACTTTCTCCTTATATGGATGAGGCGCACCAAAAAATCAGCCAGAACTTAGAAGGTCTCCGCCTCCGCCTGACTCCCCTCACAGAGCAGCTGATGGAACAGGTCTCGCTATGTGCAAGAGAATTGCACCAGCATTTCAGGCCCAACCTCAACGCAGAGGGTCTGTTGGTGGAAACTCCAGGTGCGGTCCAGAAGTTTACAGCCTCTTATGCTGAAAAGGCAGCTACCTTTATTGACCAGGTGAAGGAGATTTTCCTTCCATATGCTGACAGGTTGGCAACTGAGATCCACCGTACCATGGAAGAACTCCACAAAAGCACAACACCTCACACTGCGGTTATGGGCCAGCAACTCAGGCAGTATCTACAAGAATTCTCCGGCAAGCTCACCCGCAATGTGAAGGTTCTCCATCTCCAAATTGAAAGGAACCTAGAGCAACTCAAGGTGCAGCTGAGCCTTCACCCCAACACCTGGGTTGCACATCCTTCCCACAGGAGCCAAGAAAACCACCAGCTGTCTGTGGACCTGGAAAATATGGCTCAGGAGGTTCAGGAGAGAATTGAGGAGTTCAGGAGAGATACAATCCTTCAGATAGACAACTTCACAAGGACCACGGACAGGGAGATGGAAGAAATGAAGTCCAAGCTGTCTCCCACAACCTCATACTTGGAAGAGTTCCAGGAAAACTCCACGCCACTGGAAGACTTGCATGTCAGGCTAGACTCCCTGTGGAAGGATATTTTCCAGAGTCTCAATGAGCCGAGCAGCAGCTTATACTGAAGTTTTGTGCCCAGGCAAATTAGGCAGTGGAGGCCTCCTTGAAATAACCTGCTTTAGGGGTGGGGGAGATCAAACCCTTCTGAGCAGTAGTGGTTTCCCTAGACTGCCACATCAGACTTTAATGGTTGGGACCTATTTTGGGCACGTTGCTCCTTTTATTCTCCTTTTCAAAATTACAGGACCTTAGAATTATTGGATACAGCTAAGCTCAATACATCATGTCTTGCGGCAAACAGTATTTTCTCCCCTCTCCTTTTCTCTATTACAGTGGTGCCTCGCAAGACGAAAAGAATCCGTTCCGCAATTCTTTTCTTCTAGCGGTTTTTTCGTCTTGCGAAGCAACCCCATTGGCGGCTAAGCGGATTAGCGCTATTAGCGATTTAGCGCTATTAGCGGCTTAGCGGCTAAGCTGTTAAAAGGCTATTAACAGCTTAGCGGCTTTGAAAAAGGGGGGGGGGAGCGAAAAAAAATGGCG
The DNA here is from genome assembly GCF_964188315.1 of Podarcis muralis. Taxonomy (NCBI): domain Eukaryota; kingdom Metazoa; phylum Chordata; class Lepidosauria; order Squamata; family Lacertidae; genus Podarcis; species Podarcis muralis. The sequence goes on from NC_135669.1 coordinate 16,955,944, forward strand.
AAACTCGCAAGACGTTTTCGTCTTGCGAAGCAAGCCCATAGGGAACTTCGTCTTGTGAAGCGCCTCCGCGATGGAAAACCCTTTCGTCTTGCGGGTTTTTCGTCTTGCAAGGCATTCGTCTTGCGGGGCACCACTGTATTTGGTAGGGGATAAACATTAAAATAGGAGGTTACAGCCCTGAGAGCAGCGGTGTGGAACCTTCACCTTGCAGGCACACACATCCCAATTAGGTCCATGGCATTTTTGGGTCCAAACCATGTCCACCTGTCCATCACCTGACAACTTATGATGTCAGCAGCAGTTCTGCCTTTCCAGACGCTGGTTGCAATTCAGTACTTTTTTTCACCTTGGTACCTTGCGGTGACAAAAAAAAAAAGAAAAGCACAATTGTGCCGAATTGCAACTTGAAAAGGAATCATTGGATGCCAGGGAGCTGAGGGGGGGGGGTTACTCACCTATCAAAGGTGGCACATACCAGGTGAGTGCGTTTTGAATCAAGCCAGTGGGTCATCCAATTCGTCACCTATGCAGTTGAGTTTGCTGAAGGTTATGCTAGGACAGGGTGGTCCAAAGTGTGGAGCTCGGCATCATTTGACACCCACCCAGCCTTCCCAAAGCCAGGTAAGTAAGGTGCTGGGCTTTGGGAAGGAGATGTGAGGGCTCTGACAGGGTCTTACAGTCCTCCTTCCCAAAGCCTAGTGAATGCTTCCCCAGCTTTGGGAAGGTGAGAGGGCTCTAGGACCCTCCCTGAGCCCTTATGCCTCCTTCCCAAAATTTTAGCCTTCCTCTCTCCGGTGTGGCAAGACAGTGTGCGTCCCATGGGTTCTGTTTCAAAGTACACATGTGCTCCACTTGGTACGAAAAATTGGACCTCCCTCTGTTAGGATGATTAAGACCAGGCTCCCATCTTAACTTTACTCATGTTTTAAGAATGTTAAGAGGCTGCTTCTGATATGGAGCACCTCCTTGGATCTCCTCTTAGCGGAACATTTTATTACCCCCCCCCCCCGCCCTGGCAATGTTGATAATTAAAAATCCTGCCACTGTTTTCCATTTGATGTATCGTACTTTTATTATAGGTATACATATACTGTAGTAATGCTGTAAATATATATATTGTAATAATATGCATTCATGTTGTTCACCTCTTGGGGGGTCTCTGGCTAAAAAAAAAAGTGGCACAGTATATAAATAAACTGCACCCTAACATCCCATGTTTTATTCGTGAGATGCCAGACTCTCGTGTTCACTGTGCCTCCTCGGTGTAAATTTTACTCACTTCTGCATTCACTCTAAATGCACTCTAAATGGGTAGAGAAATGGCCACATCAAGAGAAGCACTGAAAACTGAAACCTCCAAAGGTTTATGTTCATCATGTGAGCACATGGTGGTGACTTTTCCTAAACATTTTTGCCCTGTTTAAAACAAGGTTCAACCAGCTCCCGTGACACCCAACTTTTAGCTACTGTGCTCAGTAGGAGACAGAAAGACTGAAAGATAACCATGAATGAAACTACTACCATTTGCCACTTCTGGTGCTCCATTTATGTAAATACATAATTTCTCCTGCACTGTTTCTTCTCTTAGATGTTAGCACAACCACTATGCCTATGGAACAGGTAATACAGAAATGGCTGTGGAATCCTCAGCTCCAGTTTGCACATCCAATTTATGACTGTGGTCTAATGCAAAAATTCAGTGGCCAGGTTGCTTACCTGAACATATAATGCCAATCTTGGTCCAAGTGCACTGGCTCCAATCAGTTTCTGGCCAATCTGAAGTGCTGGTTTTGGACATATAAAACCTCAAATGGCTCAGGACCGCAATACATCCAGGACCGCCTCTCCTCATATGCACACCGCATCCATCATTTGAAGCCCTTCTTCCTGTGTCCCCTCCATGAGAGGTCCAGAGAGCAGCAACACGGGAATGGGCCTTTTCTGTGGTGGCTCCCTACTTGTGGAATGTTCTCTCCATGGAGGCTTGCCTGGTGCCTTCATTACATATCAATAATAATAATAATAATAATAATAATAATAATAATAATAATAATTTATTTGTATCCCACTCTCCCCAGCTGGGATCAGAGTGGCTAACATCATAAAAACAACACAATATGCATAAAACAGCCATCAATTAATTAAAATACATCTTAAAATTAATTCAGACAAATTAAAATCTGGGCAGGTGGCAATTATCAGGTTTGGAGTTGAGAGTGGTTAATACCGTACTTGCCAGGACCAACTGTTTCCACTGATCATACAAGGAGCTGTGAGCAGGTTGGGGGTCTCCTTCAGGCTTGTTTTATACAAAGGAAAGTAAGTCAAACTGCATCTTGCCCAAAGGCCAGGCAAAAACATTCCTTTTCTCTGAGGCCTTTGGCTAATTAAACAATCTGGCCTTTTAAACAGCGTAGGGGGAGTGTTATTGCTTCTTGTATTTTTGTAATATGTATTTTTGTGATCCTTGGATGAAAGGTGGTATAGAAATTTAATTTTTTAAAAATGAAAACATGGACTAAAATTGCAGAACAACTGAACTTCTAGGTTTCAATTGCCTCCCAATAGTTGCAAAACTAAGCACAAAATATTTACCAAGCTCTGCTTTGGTTGCCACAAAGTAGTTTTGCACCACTTATTTGCCAATCTCCCTCCACCCCCGCTGACTGTGTATATATGTGTGTACGTGTCTGATCAGTATGTATCTGTGAACAAAGCATTGCCGCTACACTTTCTGCATCAAACTTCGCTTCCTTGTCCTGCAATGTAAATGGCTTTTTGACTGTCTGTAATAAAGTAACATTTCCACTGGCCCTGCCTCTTGTTTTGTCGGAATCTGCAGTGGTCTACCACGGTGCAAAGGGAGGGCTGAAAACTCTGGTCCAGGCATTAAAGCAGAGACCCACCCCATCCATGTGCACACACACACCTCCAACTGGAAGAGCTTGGTTCCTGGATCAGGCCAAGGTGGACCTGTCTAGCCAAGCACTCAGGTTCCCACCCACACTGGACACGCACAACCCTTTAGAATGCCTGCAAGCAGCTCCTCCCCAGCAACTGGTATCCAGAGGTAGACTTCTCCTGGCTCTGGAGGTTCTATTGAGGCCTCTCATTTCCCAGCGGCTTGCAGCCTGCCCAGGCTCACCCTGGCAAGGGCTCGACTTGTTTCCCCACCCGGCCAAGTGGTTCCTGGTGGTGCCTCTGCCACCGGACTGGGAGGGGAACGCTTCCCTTTCTGAGGTCTAACCGCCAGCAGGAGGATCTAGCAGCCTGGCTTTCCAGTATGCCCACGTGGACAGAAATTCCATCCCAGGGTTTCTCCCCCTGTTGAACTTCTGCCTGCCCGCTGGCCCTCTTATTTCCCCCCTGTTGAACTTCTGCCTCCCCGCTGGCCCTCTTATTTCTCCCCCTGTTGAACTTCTGCCTCCCCGCTGGCCCTCTTATTTCCCCCCTGTTGAACTTCTGCCTGCCCGCTGGCCCTCTTATTTCCCCCCTGTTGAACTTCTGCCTCCCCGCTGGCCCTCTTATTTCTCCCCCTGTTGAACTTCTGCCTCCCCGCTGGCCCTCTTATTTCTCCCCCTGTTGAACTTCTGCCTCCCCGCTGGCCCTCTTATTTCTCCCCCTGTTGAACTTCTGCCTCCCCGCTGGCCCTCTTATTTCTCCCCCTGTTGAACTTCTGCCTCCCCGCTGGCCCTCTTATTTCTCCCCCTGTTGAACTTCTGCCTCCCCGCTGGCCCTCTTATTTCTCCCCCTGTTGAACTTCTGCCTCCCCGCTGGCCCTCTTATTTCTCCCCCTGTTGAACTTCTGCCTCCCCGCTGGCCCTCTTATTTCTCCCCCTGTTGAACTTCTGCCTGCCCGCTGGCCCTCTTATTTCTCCCCCTGTTGAACTTCTGCCTCCCCGCTGGCCCTCTTATTTCTCCCCCTGTTGAACTTCTGCCTCCCCGCTGGCCCTCTTATTTCTCCCCCTGTTGAACTTCTGCCTCCCCGCTGGCCCTCTTATTTCTCCCCCTGTTGAACTTCTGCCTGCCCGCTGGCCCTCTTATTTCTCCCCCTGTTGAACTTCTGCCTGCCCGCTGGCCCTCTTATTTCTCCCCCTGTTGAACTTCTGCCTCCCCGCTGGCCCTCTTATTTCTCCCCCTGTTGAACTTCTGCCTCCCCGCTGACCCTCTTATTTCTCCCCTGTTGAACTTCTGCCTCCCCGCTGGCCCTCTTATTTCCCCCCTGTTGAACTTCTGCCTCCCCGCTGGCCCTCTTATTTCTCCCCCTGTTGAACTTCTGCCTCCCCGCTGGCCCTCTTATTTCCCCCCTGTTGAACTTCTGCCTCCCCGCTGGCCCTCTTATTTCTCCCCCTGTTGAACTTCTGCCTGCCCGCTAACCCTCTTATTTCTCTCCCTGTTGAACTTCTGCCTCCCCGCTGGTCCTCTTATTGAGTCCGCCGAGGCCTAGGAAAAGCCCGCGAGGCCCGCGTAGGAGTACTGCGCACTGATTCGGTCACACGACGCTTGTGACGTCACCCGAAGCCGGTGCCCTCTTTTCGGGCGTGTGGGTGAGAATGCGCATGCGTTGAGTGGAAGTTCCGGGTTGCCGGAAGCGTGCGTGGGTCGCTGCTGCTGCTGCTGCTGCTGCTGCGGGAAGCATGTCGGCCATCGGGACCCTCGACCCTATCCGGGGCGGCGGGGAAGCGACCCCGGCCCTGTTCCGCCCGCTTAGCGCCGAGGACGAGGAGCAGCTGCCGGACGAGATCGAGTCCCTCTGCATGGCCTGTCACTCCAACGTGAGCCTCCCCAAGATGCTAGTCCTCACTCTGCCGGTCTCTCTCTTCTCTCTCTCCGCCCCGGCTGTGGGGCATCACCGTCCTCCGGGGGTGGCGGGATACGTCCTCCCCACCGGGCAGCTTCTCAAGAGGGGGACGAGAGGGTTCTCGCGGGGGGGGTTGCTAAGACGCAGGTTTTCCTTCTAATGGCAGCAGCCTCTGCCAAGATGGGAACCCCGCTCCGCCGCCATCGCTTCCTTTCCTATTTTTCCTCTTCTAGGACTTGCCCCTGGAGAGAAACCCCTTTGTTGTGCTGGGCGACCCCTCTCAGGCCTTGCTCTCTTGCTTTTTCTCTCTCCCCTGCCCCCGATCGGCTGCCCTCTGAGCAAGGATGTCTCCTCCCCTCCCCAAAAAACCCCACCCATGGTGCCATATAGTTTCTAAACATCATTATTAAATTTAGGATGGGGAGGGGGTGATAGGTGACTGCTCTTTGTTCGGTTTGGAGTAAGCCCATTGGAAATAGTGCCCCTAAGTGAGTCATGCCCATTGACTTCAGTGGGTCTACTCTGAGTCGGACTATCGTATACAACTCTCATTCATCGTTGGGGTTATAGGAGCAGGTACTGTTTGTTTGGGATAAGGCATGTCTGTTACAGAGCTTTGGTGAGGGGGGAAATTGGGGTGTCTTTGTATAAAGGGGAAAGGTGCAAAGTGTGACTGGGCAGCAGCCCAGATGTTTGGGATGCTGAGCCCTTGCAGTTTGCCTTTATTATTGTTTTTCCTTACCTAGGGGGTGACTCGGTTGTTGCTGACTAGGATTCCCTTCTTCAAAGAGATCATTGTCAGTTCCTTTGCCTGCAATAGATGTGGCTCGACCAACTCAGAGATCCAGTCGGCTGGCCGGATCCAGGATCAAGGTGTATGCTATATGTTGACTGTGCGGAGCAAGCAGGTGAGTGGGTTTGTCTGCTTCCCATTCCCCTGTGGTAGCTAAAGGACCTTGATTATGCTTTAGAAGCAAATTTGGCAGCTTTGAAGATTGGTTTTGGCATAATCCCTGCCCGTTTGGATCCACTGCGTCACAGAACTGATTTGCTGTAAAGCTGATCTGGCTTGAGAAACCACAATTGGCAGAGAAGCAAGCTTTCAATCAATTAAGCTTACTTTCTTACAGTACAAAGGCAGCACAGTGTGTGGCTGTAGGTGGGCTGGGCTGCTGATGTCACGTTGCAGAAATCAGACTAAGGAAATCCAGATTTGAGGTCCCTCGGTGTGATCTTACGTTATATAAAGATTTAATAGCCACCTTTCCAAGACTCAAGGCAATGTAGAAGCCATAACCCAGATTACATATAGAAAACCACTCAATCAGTGCCAGAAACTTACTCTGCCGTTCCAAAAGGGATGCTTTTTACACCCCTCCTCCAGTGCAGAGTTCAAAAATGCCTGTGACCCCCAGGTTGCATAAAAACATAACTTAGGCATCTAGCAGGGTTTGGGAACTGGATCCAGCCAGCAGCCAGATCCTTACACTCTCCCCACCCCCCCACTCCCCATGAGCCAACTTTGACAGGTGCACGGGGCCACCCACTATCAGTCACCAGATGTCATCGTGTCAGGTGACCTGTTTTCCTTTGCCCTCACAGTTTTCAGTCAAACCATGTGGGCAAAGTAAATGAGTGTGTGCACTCTGGATCGGAACTTGGGTCCAGTTTGTCCTTTAGAATTAACTGGTAACTGGATGGGGGAAAACCTCTGAATGTGTGACATCCATGGTGGTGTTTCATACAAACATGTAGGGCCAGTGGTCGGTCTCTAAATGTTCTTCCAAAGTGGAATTCTGAAACTGGAAGGGGAAAATAGCTGCCTTGCTCTTTGGAAGAGATACTTTGGTAACATCTGTTTGCAAATAGCTGAAAGAGGCATTTGGGTTTTCGTGCCATTTTCTGTGGGGTAACTAACTGCCACCTGTCTCCATTGCACATTTAAAGGTTGGCTTTGGTCACCCTTTTATCTCTGGTTACCAGGGATAAATGGTAACATGGGCACAAGCTTCTAGGAAGAGGCAGAAGGAATGGGGTGGGCTGGAGCTGATTCAGAAGGCCTCTTCCCCCACCCCTGCTCTGGTTTGGGTTAGTTGGGGAGGTGTTATCACTCAGCTTGTGTTTCCCTTTAGTTCATGTGTGCTTTGGGCATGTCCTTGTCCTCACCCAACCAGGTGGGCTGCCGGGTTTCTAGACTGGTATAACCTCTCCTGTAAATCATTCTCCCCAGGATATGAATAGGGAAGTGGTGAAGACTGACTGTGCCACAGCTAGAGTACCCGAGCTAGACTTTGAAATCCCTGCTTTTTCTCAGAAGGGAGGTGGGTATATGGTCGTTTCACTATGTCTTGGGGCAGCTGGTCTTTGGGATGCAAGGAGCTACTAGCACATTCCTGACGACCTGTTCTGGAGGAGGAGCTGCTGTTTGAGGGTGTGAAAAGGAACGCTTTCCACTGTGGGGCTTTTAAAGGGTGTGTGGAAGAGGCATTTGTTGTACTGGCTTGAACAAGAGGGCTAGAAAGCCCCTTGATCAAGCCCCCTGCCCAGTCAGCCTATAGAATCCAGATCTCCACTAAGTAGCTTCCTGCTTTCTGAGAGTCTGCTCTCCTGTTCCTCCTGATCTGATTAACATGAGAATTAACTGTTGGGCTGCTGGATCAGGCCAGAGAGCCATCTCATTCAACATCCTGTTCTCAGAGCAGCCAAACTGATGCCTCTGGGAAGCCCATAAGCAGGACTTGAGTGCAACTGCAACTGGCATGCAGAGGCTTGCTGCCTCTGAGAGTGGAGACAGAACATAGCCACTGACGCAGGTAGCCATGGAGAGTCCTCCCTTAATTTGTCTACCCCTCTTCTAAAGCCATCCCAGTTGGTGGCTGACACTGCTGACTGCTTTCCAAAGTACTGGTGCTCCTTGGTTAAATCATGGGGATGCCAGCTGACCCTGTGTTCTGTGCACCTGCAGTGGTTGTCAGTGTGCTAGCTCCATCTGCTCTATTTTCTAAGGGCAGCTGGGGGGAGGGCAGTGGAATTGATGGGGGTACGAGACAGAGGAGGAATTGTGTTGCCAGAAAAGCAGAAGTTGGGGCCTCTCTTCCCTGTTCTACCCAGTCTTTGGCTCACTGTAGAGGGTCTGGTTGCTGGCAGGATGGACTGATATCAGTCCACGAGAGCCAGCAAAGGAGCCAACCTTGTTATTTCTAGTAATAAAAGTCACTTTTGCGTGCCAGTGTGGAAGAATATAACTGGTGGGGTCTGGACTGCTGGGTAGTGATGTGTCTGCCCTTTCTCTCTCCCTTCCTCTCACCAGCTCTTACCACCATTGAAGGGTTAATTGAGAGAGCCATAGAAGGATTGAAGCAGGACCAGCCATCCCGTAGGGTAAGCTGCTTGCAAGGGCTCCACAGCAAGGGCACTTTCTTGTCTGTATGGGCTGACCTGTCATTTCATGGGGCTTTTCGGTCAGCTGGCAGGGTGAAAGATGCCTGTGTTGGGGACATCAGCTGCTGAATGATTTCTTGCTTATTGAACAAGATACCTGGCATTGGCTGTTGCTATGGCAGTGCTCATCGCACGGCCAGTATATTAAATGAATTTTGGGCTTATTTAGGTTTAGAAGTCACCCTTGGGGAAGCAGAACTTGAGAACTGCCTAGAAGCACTGAACGCCCTTTTGGTTTGGACAACTCTATCGCAGTCCTGTGAGCTAGTAAAGCTGGTCCTAAATATTTCTAGCATTATTGTTAAAGGCCCCAGAAGTCCAGAATATGGGTGGCTAACACCTTACCTGCCCCCCTTTTGGTAAACAAAGACTCACTTGTTAAATATGTCTGGCAATAACATGCAGCAAGTGATGCTGGGCAAATAAGATATAAGGCAGCTTTCTCTGTGCTTGTTTGTTTGATATTCTTTGCTGTAAAGCAGGGAAGGGGAATGTTTGGTTCTCTGGTTGTTGTTGGACTTCAACTCTCATCCTCCCTGATCATTGGCCCTGCTGACTGCAAGGGGTGATGGGAGTTGTGGCCTGTGGTGTTGGATTTTAAGTCTGGTGTTGGACTCCCAAGTTGTTCTTCCAAGCTGGTCTGGATAATAGAGGCTAAAAGCAACTGCTTCTGCTTTCTGGATGCAGGAAACCCACCCAGATGTTGCAGAGAAGATCGAGGAATTCATCTGTAAGCTGAAGCGCTTGAAAGATGTGGAGTCAGCCTTCACTTTTGTAAGTACCACCAGGACAGGGCTGTCTTTAGTTGTGGTGGGGAACTCTGGCCTATCCTGGCATGCACCCAACTGTTCCCTGCAGAAGCAAACAGAGGCTATTAATGGCTCTTCCCTTCCACTTCCTTTCTCTCTGCCAGATCCTAGATGACCCCTCTGGCAACAGCTTTGTGGAAAACCCTCATGCCCCACAGAGGGACGAAGCCCTGGTGGTGACCCACTACAGGAGAACCGCTCAGCAGGCTGCTCTGCTTGGAATTGAGGTAGCTTGAGTTAGAGGGTGTCTGGCCTTAGTGGATTCATGAAGGCTCCGTAACTTAGTATTTAGGCAATGGCGTTCTAGTTCATGTGCCACCGTTGTCAATCACTTGACCTTTGAGCCATGCTGCCGGTCCTAAGAGTGTGCAACAGACAAATTCCAACATCTCTGCTCTTTCTTAGGCTGATGAACCCAAGGAGGACTTGACTGACCCTGTGGACGACCTACGGAATGAAGTAAGTAAACTGCTCTTGAGGTTTAGGCAGAGTCTTCTGGAGTACTCAGTGGCCTGCTTAGGCCTGGCTTGCGCCCTCTGGCGGGTTCCTGTTCCCAGCAGGGGTCACCCTGCAGAAAGGGACTTAGAATCATAGGATTGTAGAGTTGGAAAGGAGGACACGGTCATCTTGTCCAACCCCTTGCAATGCAGGAATCTGAGATCAAGAGTCTCATGCTCTACTGACTGAGCTAACCACTGTGCCCCTCTCCTGTATTCCAGGTGCTGCAGTTTGGCACCAACTGCCCTGAATGTAATGCTCCGGCCAGTACAAACATGAAGCTGGTGCGTATCCTTTTGAGTCTGTGAACGAGGAACATGTCACATTCCAGTCCGGTCATATGTGTGCGTGCAGATGCCTCGCTCTTGGCCAAAGAGTGCAGTTCAACCAAACCTACCTTATTCCTTTTTAGTGGTGGAGGAACTGTGTCAAGGGTGGTTTGGAGTGCTGTTCTAGGGCTGGGATTCTGACAATGAGGAGATCTGACAAAGCAAAGAAGTGGGTCTTGTATCTGTAACAGTAAAACAGGCATGTGAGTTTAGCTGTTTGTTGGTTTCCTTGACTTCTCCTTCTCCAGAGATTCCTCATTTCAAAGAAGTCATTATCATGGCTACGAACTGTGATGCTTGTGGGCACAGAACAAACGAGGTGAGAAGCTTTTGGTCTGGCTGGGTTGATGTTTCCTTGGATGAGCTCTGTCCGGTTTACAGTTTTCCTACTTGTCCACAGGTTAAATCTGGAGGAGCCATAGAGCCTTTGGGGACCAAGATAACCCTTCATGTGACTGACCCATCAGACATGACGAGGGACATCCTCAAGGTGTGGTGCTGTTTTCTCTGCCATTGTCCATTTCTTGCAAATTTCTGCCTCCAGAAACTAAGTGAAATGTCCTCCTTCTTCCGCAGTCTGAAACCTGCAGAGTGGAGATTCCAGAGCTTGAATTTGAGCTAGGAATGGGAGCCCTGGGTGGGAAATTCACAACTCTGGAAGGATTGCTAAAGGATATCCAGACTCTGGTGAGTTTTGTAATAAAATAAATGTATATCCCACCTTTGAAGGTAAAGCCACCACAAAGTGACTTGCACTTAATGAAAACACATATTGGAAGGAAGCTGTTAAATTAAGGGGGGGGGACACCTTAAACCAATAGGAACTCAAAACAAATTTGAGTTGGCTTGTTGGCTGCACTTCAGCTGGAGAAATGTCCTTCCTCTAGACAGGTGTGGATCTTGCCAGCAGGTGCCAACAGGTGTTGGTCTCTGGAGGGACAGGAGACAGGAATAATGTTTCGGAATGGGAAGACTGAATCTGCTGGATGTGAGCAGAGTCACTGGCTGGCTTAGGGGGCCCTGCTTTTGAACAGGGACTAAATTCTGAGTTGTCTCTTACAGGTGGAGAAGAACCCATTCACTCTGGGGGACAGCTCAACATCAGACAAAGCAGAAAAACTCTGTGCATTTGGCAGGAAGCTACAACAGGTTTGGTGCCTCTTTATGCCTTTAACTCAGCATACTATGGTTTTCTGTTTTTTTGTACATTTATTTTTACTGTCGTTTGTAAATTTTAATTTTGCTGGATTTTATGGTGTTATTGATATGTGCCTACTGATTTTTAGTAAAAGGGATGCGGGTGGTGCTGTAGGCTAAACCACTGAGCCTCTTGAGTTTGCCAGTCAGAAGGTTGGTGGTTCAAATCCCTGCGACAGGGTGAGCTCCTGTTGCTCTGTCCCAGCTTCTGCCAACCTATCAGCTCAAAAGCATGCCAGTGCAAATAGATACATAGGTACCACTCTGGTTTCCGTCAGTGTCCCGTGTGCCAGAAGCGGTTTAGTCATTCTGGCTACATGACCCGGAAAGCTGTCTGTGGACAAACACAGGCTCCCTCAGCCTAAAAGCGAGATGAGCGCCACAACTCCATAGTTGCCTTTGACTGAACTTAACCATCCAGGGGTCCTTTACCTTTTTTACCTACTGGTTTTTAGTTATGTTTCATATTTGTGAGCTGTTTACTGTGTGAGTTATATTCTTTAGTTTCATTGGATGTCCAGAAGTTCTGTCGTTAGGAGAGAAGGAATTTTTCCCTCTGTACACTTTCTTCATGCCATGAGAAATTTTATACATTTCTATAATGTCTGCTCTTATTCACCTTAAATTCTGTAACCTTTCCCCATAGGGGAGTTTCTCCACCTCTTTTTGATGATTTTGGTTGCCCTTTTTTTTACTCTTTTCCAACTCTACAATACAGTCATATCTTGCTTCTCAAACTCCTTGGTACTCGTACGTTTTGGCTCCTGAACGCCGGAAACCTGGAAGTAAGTGTTCCGGTTTGCAAACGTTTTCCGGAAGCTGAACGTCCGAAGCTCCTGCAGCCAATCGGAAGCCGTGCCTTGGTTTTTGAATGGTTTTCAGAGTCAAATGGACTTCCAGAACCGATTACGTTTGAGAACCAAGATACGACTGTTATCTTTTTTTGAGGTGGAGAACTGTGCACAGTATTCCAAATGTGGTCACACCATAAATTTGTATAATGGCAGTTTTATTTTCAGTTCCTTTCCTAATGATCCCTAGCATGGAATTTGCCCCCTTCACAGCTACTACATACTGGGTTGACACCTTCATTGAGCTACCCACTATAATCTCCGAGGTCTCTCTCTGAGACTGCTAATATCGAGTGGTAAAAAGGTAAAGGTAAAGGTACCCCTGCCCGTACGGGCCAGTCTTGCCAGACTCTAGGGTTGTGTGCTCATCTCACTCTATAGGCCGGGAGCCAGTGCTGTCCGCAGACACTTCCGGGTCACGTGGCCAGCGTGACATCGCTGCTCTGGCAAGCCAGCGCAGCACACGGAACACCGTTTACCTTCCCGCTAGTAAGCGGTCCCTATTTATCTACTTGCACCCAAAGGTGCTTTCGAACTGCTAGGTTGGCAGGCGCTGGGACCGAACGACAGGAGCGCACCCCGCCGTGGGGATTCGAACCGCCGACCTTTCGATCGGCAAGTCCTAGGTGCTGAGGCTTTAACCCACAGCGCCACCTGCATCCCATCGAGTGGTATGTAAGCTAAATAAATGATGAGAAGGGCATTTGGGCTCTTTGGCTTGATGCTCCTCCTGTACTTGGGCTAATTTTCTGGCTGGGACGAGAGGCTGTGAAGCCTTCTCTGATGGGCGTGCCTTTTCTGTTTCTCTCCAGGTAGTAGATGGGCAGTTGAGGATACATTTTGTCCTGGATGACCCTGCAGGGAACAGTTACCTCCAGGTACAGTGAACTTGGGAAAGAAGAAACAAGGGGTTGTTTAGCAGATAGTTCTGTAGCAAGTGCTGGCCATGTTGGTTCCTGAGAACAGGAAAGTTCTGAGAATGGCCCATTTGAAAAAGACAGGCTGTGGAGTATGCATGTGCCTGGCTGCTGAGTTTCAAAGTGCTTGGGGAGAAAGAGCACAAAATGATGGTGATGACAAGAGGCCTAAGATATTGACACTGCTGAGAACAGGCTAAGATGGCACCAACCCAGGTGTTATGTGACCCAGCTCAGCACCTGGGACAGCAAGGGAAGAAAGGGCAGAGTCATTTGACAGAGCTGGAGACCTCTGGACAGTGGAGGATTGTAAATCTGGAGGAGTGGAGGTTACAACAGGGATGTTTATAGGGCCACAGGGGAGTCTGTACCTTCCTTACCCATGTCAGGAACGGGACACAGGACGAGGAACGGAGCAAGTGCCTAAGTTTGGGGTTTGAGGGGCCTGGGTAGTGCATTGGGGGCTTGAGGCCGGAGAATTCTTGGCTAACACACTCACTGTTGAAAACGGCTTGAGCCAAGTTGCAATCTTTTGGGCTTAGCATCTTGGATTTTGAGGATAAGTGGGGAGTTTTGAGATTGGGGAAAACATCGGATATCCAGGTGCCTCCAAACATATTGCTGAAGAATCCAAGCATGCTTGTGCTCAGGCCCAGCTTTGCATGCCTTGAAAAGTATTCAAGATAGAGAGAGAGAGAGAGAGGTGTGTATACAAGTCAGGGATGGGGCACCTGGTGTTCTCCAGAAGAATGTTGCACTCAATTCTCAACATCCCAGACCACCTGCTGCGCTGGCTGATAGCTCTCATCCATATGCATGTTCCATGTAACTGATCTCGATATACACCTGCTCTAGATTTGGCCCTTGCACAAGCCACGTGATCCCTTTCCTAAAATGAGCTAAACAGGGAGCAGGCCATGGTGCCCTTCTACCCCCCAAACTCCCCAAAGCTGGTGATTCATTCCTTGTGGGCTGTGCAGGAAGGGTTTCTGTGTCGTATCCCCGCATAACACAACCGCCTCTTGCTGCCCGCAGAACGTTTACGCTCCTGAGGAAGACCCGGAGATGCGAGTGGAGCACTACGAGCGGCAGTTTGAGCAGAACGAAGAGCTGGGCCTCAACGACATGAAAACAGAGGGCTACGAAGCAGACGGCACTTCCCAGCGGTAGCAGCGCCACACAGAGGCCGGGACAGTGTTGTGCAGAAAAAGATGAACAGTTCCGCCTGCCTGGCGAAGGAAGGGTCGGCTTGTGACTCTCTGGATTGAATTTGACCCACGGAAAGCTTGCTAGCAGGGCTTCTCATAAAAAGCAAAAGCATTGCTTCTGGTTTGAGGCTCATTTTGTTATGGCCTGGGATTCTGTTGGTGCAAACGGCACAGGCCACCCTCTGCTTGATTTACTCCCCCAACTGGCCCGTCAAAGTTAGATTCCCAGGTATATCATTGCCCAGGATCTTCAGCACTTGGTTCTGTATTGAGTGCTGACTCCTGCATGAATAGTGTCTGGCATTTTCAGTAAGGGAGGCAACATTGTCGGTCTTCTCTTTGCCCCTGTTCCCTTGCGGATGTTTGGTTTTTTTGCATTTGTTTTTCCCCAGAGCAATAAAAGTGAGGTGTGTGAAAAGACTCCTGCTCGCCCTCTGCTAGGGCCACTCTGCTCTTAGGAGAAAAATGAGGGATATTCAAGTCCTGAAGAACAGTAGGGATGTAATCGACCTTAGTAAAGGTAAAGGTACCCCTGCCCGTATGGGCCAGTCTTGACAAACTCTAGGATTGTGCGCCCATCTCACTCAAGAGGCCGGGGGCCAGCGCTGTCCGGAGACACTTCCGGGTCACGTGGCCCGCGTGACATCGCTGCTCTGGCGAGCCAGAGCCGCACACGGAAACGCCGTTTACCTTCCCGCCAGTAAGCGGTCCCTATTTATCTACTTGCACCCGGGGGTGCTTTCGAACTGCTAGGTTGGCAGGCGCTGGGACCGAACGACGGGAGCGCACCCCGCCGCAGGGATTCGAACCGCCGACCTTTCGATCGGCAAGCCCTAGGCGCTGAGGCTTTTACCCACAGCACCACCTGCATGAATAGTGTCTGGCACTTTCAGTAAGGGAGGCAACATTGTCGGTCTTCTCTTCTCCCCTGTTCCCTTGTGGGTGTTTGGTTTTTTGCATTTGTTTTTCCCCAGAGCAATAAAAGTGAGGTGTGTGAAAAGACTCCTGCTCGCCCTCTGCTAGGGCCACTCTGCTCTTAGGAGAAAAATGAGGGATATTCAAGTCCTGAAGAACAGTAGGGATGTAATCGACCTTAGCTCCCTCTTAAACTAAAAGCTGGTACCCGACCTTGAAAGAATCGTATTTTCACACAAGCGGCACTGATTGTCTCTGCTTCGCAAAGGTAGGGGCTATTAAGTGTAGCCTGCTTTCCTCTTCATGTGTTAGCTAAGGCTGGGCAATTTTGTCTAAAAACCTGTCAAGGCTGACACCTGTCAGCTGCACACTTGTAATAAATAGTGTTTGTTTAAGGTAGGCTCTCCACCTAGGTGTCTTGGCGTAATTTGGCCTTTGCAAGGCTGAAGCTCTCCAGCTGTTTTGGATGATCATCCTGGTGGGTGGGAAGAGCAGCTGATGGGAGTGACTGCTCAAAACATCTTGAGGGAACCAGGTGGACAAAGGCTCCTGTAAATTAGGGGGCTTCTGAAGGTCTGTGTCTGTGATTATATTTTCTACCTGTACATGGAATTGTTCTTAGCTCTCTGGCCTGTGCTGCAGTGGATAAGGTAAAGGGTAAAGGGACCCCTGACCATTAGGTTCAGTCGTGGCCGACTCTGGGGTTGCAGCGTTCATCTCACTTTATTGGCCGAGGGAGCCTGCGCACAGCTTCTGGGTCATGTGGCCAGCATGACTAAGCCGCTTCTGGCGAACCAGAGCAGCACACGGAAACGCCGTTTACCTTCCTGCCGGAGCGGTACCTATTTATCTACTTGCACTTTGACGTGCTTTCGAACTGCTAGGTTGGCAGGAGCAGGGACCGAGCAACGGGAGCTCACCCTGTTGCGGGGATTCGAACCGCCGACCTTCTGATCAGCAAGTCCTAGGCTCTGTGGTTTAACCCACAGTGCCACCCATGTCCCAGTGGATAGAGAATACCAAACAGGAATGTATTGCTGGATCAGACCATACGTATCCTGCTGTCCTGTTTCCCACACTAATGGTGCTCTGCCCAACCCAGTGCCTCTGGGAAATCCACAGTTGGGAGGAGGTGAGGGCAGCAGGAGGCGATCGCTCATATTGCTCTGTTCCTGAAATGTGGAAGCCTCTCAGCCTGGCAATAGTATTGAGAGGCAAGGGTCAGGGGGCTACAGGGGTGCCAACTTGAATAAAATATTGGGAGGCCAGGTTATCTCTCCCCCACATTACAAGACGTGTCACACGCACCATTTGAGTGGCAATGCCCATCAACTTTGGGCCCCCCGGCCCCCTCAAATATAGTAGTTGGCGCTTATGCCTCCCGATGAAGGATCCTAAAATAGGTGGTAGGTCTGCTTCTGCCTCTTCTCTCTCCACTCCTCTCTCTTTACTGCGTTAGTACTGCAGTCTCTTGGGACTATCCCAAAGCAGTGGATTAAAAAAGAAGGGAGATTCCAACTAAACATTAAGAAGAACTTTCAGGCACTAAGAGCTGTTTGATAGCGCAACAGGCTCCCTCGGAAAGTGGCACACTTTTTTATTGGAGGTTTCTGAGGAGAAGCTGGGTGGCCATCTGTCAGAGATGCTTCAGCTGCGATTCCTGCTTGCAGGGTTCAGACTGAATGACCCCTGGGGTCTTCCAACTTTACAGTTCTGTCATTCTGCCACCCCCATCGTTCTGCCCGGACACTGAGATCCAGCGCCGAGGGCCTTCTGGCGGTTCCCTCATTGCGAGAAGTTAGGTTACAGGGAACCAGACAGAGGACCTTCTCAGTAGTGGCGCCCGCCCTGTGAAACACCCTCCCTTCAGATGTGAAGGAAATAAGCAGCTGTATTCTCTTTAAAAGACATCTGAAGGCAGCCCTGTTTAGGGAAGCTTTTAATATTTAATGCTGTATTGTTTTTAACGATTGGAAGCCGCCCAGAGTGGCTGGGGAAATTTAGCCAGATGGGTGGGGCATAAATATTATTATTATTATTATTATTATTATTATTATTATTATTATGCTCTCCACCCCACTCGCTTGGCTGTGAAAGTCACCTTGGGCCAGTGCCTGTATCCTCCGCCTAGCCCACCTCACAAGGTTGTGGTGGGGAGGAAGAGAACCAGGCGATTCACCTTTAAAAATAAAATAAACTTATTTATTTGGTTTTTCAAATTACAGTTTTACAATCACATATCCAACACACAACGGAAAGACAAGATTGCATTGAATCTCCTGGACGTCCCTCCTCCCTTTCATGAGTCCAATTGCTGTTTTTTTTTAAAAGATAGTTATTAAAGTTTTCAAATTTAGTACAATAAAAAAGAATCAAAAAAGAGAAAAGCAAAAAGGTTTAAAAACACATAAGTTTCACAATACCTATTTTTCAATAACATATTTCACTGACTTCCTCATACCTCCCCTTCTTGTATTCCAATTTAAATTGTTAGTTCAGCAAATCCTTATCCATAAATTTAACCTGTTTCTATACCCTATTTTTTTCTTTTCCCCATATCACATTACAGCTATAAACCCCTTAATTTCTATCCAACATCATTCAACACTCATTAATTTTGCAAAGTTTCCGTAAATAGTCCTTGAATTTCTTCCAATCTTCTTCCGCCGACTCTTCTCCCTGGTCTCATGAGTCCAATTGTTAGTCATTTCCACCTGCGTCTTTTATAATAATCCAGTTTTTTTACATTTTCATTATATCCAAAATTCACCATTAAACTACAAGTGTTATCAGGCCATTCACCATGAGCACCCTGAAGGAAAAGGTGCGGATAGGCTTGCAGTAATAAACAAGGGTTGCTGCTCTGTCCTCCCCCCCCTCCCCGGTCGCCTGGTGGGCGCGGGATTACAGTATTGCCTCCCATTCCTCGCGCAGAGATGCTGCCGCTAGAGGGCGCCCCAGGACCCCGCGCTCTTCACGGCCCCCAGCAGCTCCAACCATAGAGAAAGGAGGAAAAAAGAGCCTCGTTCTCTATGGTTCTGACTCCGTCGCCGACCTGGCTTCCGCTTCCTCCCGCCTGAGGAAGATGGCGGCGGCCTCGGCTTCAGCCTCGGGCCTGTCCAAGGCCGAATACCTGCGGCGGCGCTACCTGGAGGCTGACGGGCCGGAGGCGGACTCGGAGGCCAAGAAGCGGCGCAAGAAGAAGAAGGCGGCGAAGGAGCTGCCGCCGGGAAGGTAGGAGACGGAGGGAGGGAGGGAACAAGGATGGAGGGATGGAGGGCCGGGGGTGGTTGTTGGCTCTGTCGCCGCGGCCTCCTCCTCCTTCTTGCCGATGGCGAGGAGACCCTCCTCCCTTTCCCCGCTCTCCTTTCCCCCTCCTTTTGAGGGGTGTGAACGCATAGAAATATCTGCGCTTCAAATCCCCTCGCACGGCCTCTCAGCCTCGCCTACCTCGCAGGGTTGTTGTGGGCGGGGGTGTTAAGTGAGAATGGAAGGGAGAACCATGTGTGCCACCATTGAGCTTCTTGGGGGGCCAAAAGAAAGGGATATAAAAGAATAAATGACGGTCGAATGCCAAAGTTCATCGCAGGGCAGCCTTGGTTGGTCAGACTGCCCGCCCTGCTTCTCAAGCCACAACGCCCATTTCTGTTTTTAATAGCCTTGCAGATATGCCCAAATATACTGGTCTGCAGCATTTTTTACTTGCTTGTTGATACGCAGCAGAGGAGGGATGGAGCATTGCACGGCTGGGTGGGGTGGAGGAGACCCTTGTCTAGCAGCCTACTTGCATTTCATGCTGGGTTTATGTCGTACCTGTGAAATTCCTCCTTCTATACGACAAAGGTGAACAAGTCCAATTATCTCTTTCCCACCCGACAGAGCGTTCCAGGCAGCCCACTTGCTCACATCATCTGTGTGGCATTTCATGACCTTGTCTATGCAATTTCTGGTTTCCTATTCCTACCAGATTAGTGCTGGAATGTGAGTCTTTTTATGCCTCCACCAATCTTCCATTTACCCTCTTTCTCTCCAGCTGTGTAACCAAGCCTCAGTATCATTCAGTAGCATTGGCTGTCATTCATTCTATTCCCCCCGTCTTTTCTAGGAGTTTACTATAGCTTTCAGATTGTAAGGTCCTAGAAGGCAGCAGTTTGTGGTCTTTGTATGAGTATCCTGCGAAATGGCAGGTATGTTGATGGTGCTGCCCATAGAAGCCTTTAGCATGCCACTCAGCTCTTAAAGCAGTGGACACAACATAATAAGAAAAATGAGGGCGCAGCCCACTTGTACATTCTGAGTTTCTAACAGACTAGTCAGAATGTTGGGCTTGGATGTGGAAAACCTAATACTTAGGTAAAGGTAAAGGGACCCCTGACCGTTAGGTCCAGTCGCAGATGACTCTGGGGTTGCAGCACTCATCTTGCTTTACTGGCCAAGGGAGCCGGCGAACAGCTTCCGGGTCATGTGGCCAGCATGACTAAGCTGCTTCTGGCAAAGCAGAGCAGCTCATGGAAATGCCGTTTACCTTCCTGCCGGTGCGATACCTATTTATCTGCTTGCACTTTGATGTGCTTTCAAACTGCTAGGTTGGCAGGAGCAGGGACCGAGCAATGGGAGCTCACCCCGTCGCGGGGATTTGAACCACCGACCTTCTGATCGGCAAGCCCTAGGCTCTGTGGTTTAGACCACAGCGTCACCCACGTCCCTCAATAACTAGGTAGATATATGCAATTGTTCTCCCCTTATGGTACCTTGGAGCCTTTTCCTGTTCAGACCCACATTTGGTTAATCTGTCTGGGGCATGGCATCTTTCCCTCTCTACCACCTACATGAAATTAGGCAGAGTGCACCAGTTGCCCACCTTTGCTCTAAGGCAGAGCTTTCCAAACTGTGTCACAATATGTTAGTGTGTTGGCTGCAGTGTGTAGGTGTGTTGCACAAACACTTCCTGTGCTCCTCCTGGGGTTGGAAAGGGGCTTGTTTAACCTCCAGTTTGCTGGTAAAACAATTCCTGTGTCACCAAATGATGCATGTCTAAAAAGTATGTCACCAACATGAAAAATTTGGAAAGTTCTGCTGTAGGGGCTAAGGTTGCCCCATTGAATACATGCATGAAATTGGGCTGTAACGGGCTCATCATGGCAGCAAGATGATAAGCAAAACTATATTCTAACAGCCTAGCAGTTATCTAGAAGATTTATTCATGAAGTGTTTGTAATGCTACACTGTGATACTAATGCGATTTCTTCTTCTAGAGAGCTGCTCTTCCCCCCCCCCCCCCAGAGAATACATTTAAACAATATGCTGATCTTTGATCATGTTGTGTTATCTGTTTGACATCCAGAATTCGCATAGTGGATGATGATGACACGAGCTGGAAAAATGTCCCTATTGAGCAGGAAAAAGAGGATGAGGAGGGGGATGATGGAGACTTGCCTGTGGTGAGTATTTGGAGGCAGTTGGAAACAGAGAGCTTAGCTGTACCATCACTTATTTAAAACTGTTTAACTCTCTGAGTAAGTACATCACCTTTTCTTCTCAGTCGTGTGTAGTGAAGATCAATATAATTTCCATTTTACTCATTGAAATTGGAGGGTTCAGACAAGCACAGATGCATTGAGTGCACACTGTAAAAAGGGTCGCTCAGCTGGGGAGATTTTGGCTTTGCAGTGCGACATGCCTCTTGGGATTGCCCAGATCTCCTGTCTTTCCTTCCAGGTGGCTGAGTTTATTGATGAGCGGCCAGATGAAGTTAAATGGATGGAAGAATTCCGAACCAGTAACAAGTGGAAGCTGTTGGGAGGTTAGTGTCCTGTAGTTCTTCTAATGGGGTGATTATTTTGTGCTCTGTGAGATACTTTCATCAGGTTAGCGCTGCATGTAGGCACACAGCCAAGATGGGCACAAATTTTTTTTTTTTGGGGGGGGTGAGGGGGTTCTTTTGTGTAGTTTTGTCTCTCTTTCTGTAGTTGTGGCAGAAGAATGAGGTCAGGTGAACAGAGAAGTAGCTTAGTAAACGTTATGGAAGCGTAACCAAGAAATAGCGGTTACTACGCAAAAAAGAATGAAGATGGAAAATAAATACACTTTACTTATTAGTGTATAGGCAATGTAGAGGTTCATTGGGGTCTTAACAAAATAAGACATTATGAGTCATAAGAATGCAAACTGTCAGTAATGGAATCTCATGTAGAATTCAGTTAGTGTGAACATTTTTGCTATGACGTATCACGTGTAATCCGTTTTTCATAACTATGCTACAGAAGTGGGTCAACAGTGACCCTTCAATGACATCCCAACTCACATCATCCCCCAGCCAGCATAGTTAATGCTCAGGGATGGTGGGAGTTGTAGTCCAGCAGTATTTTCAGGGTGAAACAGTTTGTGGGAAGTGGAATTTGAAAAAGAAGTTTGTGGGTTGCCAAAAAAGCCTGTCAGGGGTTTACTTTAGCTCAGGGAGGGGGCGAGCATAGGAATGCAGGGAGTTGCCTTGTGCCAAGTCAGACTTTGATCCATCCAGCTCAGTGTTATAGATACTGACTAGCAGGAGTCTCTTCTCCCACCTTGAGACACCAGGTATTATCTCTAGGATCTTTTGCATGGAAAAATATGTGCTCTCTTCCTGGACAGTGATGTGAATTTTCCAGGGGGGAAAAATGAATTGGGGTAATTTGCATTGGAAAACTTTCTAATGCTCTAGAAGGTGATCTAATCTAGTGTGTTTATTTTACTTATATTTAATAAACAACACTTAGAAAGGTTGGCTCTGTCTGACTTGCCTAACACAGTATTTTCAATTGATGTTAATTGTTACTAATTACCATATGAGATGGAATGCATTATGCAGAAAGATAAAGCACTGGAACATGTTCCGTTTCACATCACCACTCCTGGGTTAGTTTTCTAGACATTGCTGTCCTTTGCATGACCATTGCAAAAGCCACAAAACTTGCATCTTCTCATAATGTTATGGAGACGATTCAGAGGTCTACATAAACATGGCTTGAATTGCGTTCTTTTTTCAGATCAAAAGAAAGAGTCAGAAGAATCTGATCCTTCTGTGACTGCAAAGTCAACAAAGAGGTAAGGAGGGTATTTAGTTAAGCATTTAACAGCTCATGTTTTCCTGATTAGGACACATCTGTGGTATAGGAGGAACAGATGGAAAGCTCTTTAACTTGAGTCGGCTGAAAGCAAAGAGTAAGGTTACCATAACTTCCGTCATAGTGCTTCAGTATGCTGATGTCAACGTAGTGTGCGCACACTCAGAGGATGATTTCCAAACCATCCTACGTATTTTTGAAGAAGCTTACGAAAAGCTTGACCTATCGCTCAACATCCCAAAAACCAAAGTGCTGCACCAATAAGCACAAAACAACTTCTCTGCTACAAATCCAACTGAATGTTAAGACAGTATTGTTTACTCACTGTTAAGACAGTGTTCATGAAAGACAATCTTACTTGTCTACGAGGGATCACCAGAGGAGGAGGAGGAAGAAAAGCTCCTTCAGGATGATTTTAACAGCTGCTGTGACAGTGGCTTTAGCCTTCTGGACTGGAGCAGCTATTTAACATAGTTTGTGAGTGGAAGGAATGACTAGCACTTCATGTTTGTAGCACACCAGCTCTATGAAATCTTTGAAGCTAAGGCACAAAGCTTGTTGCAGGCTCATTGAAAACAGACTGTGTAGGCTCTGCACAGTTGAAAAGGGCACAGTAAGCCTCCCAACATCTTTATGAACATAGTTAGAACTGGGCTGGCCGTAGTGCGGTATAAGAGGGGTGTCAAGATAAATAATTAATTGTCACATGATTCCAAAGAAAGAGCACACATGGTAGTCAGTTGGCATTCTGACTGTGGTGGTATTGGCAAAGAAACTGGCAGTGGCAGAGTTTCAAGTGCCAACACCAGGAGGCTGAGTCAGCCCACTGGGTGTTCTCTGGTCAGGATTGCTACTCCCCGCTTGCTGCCAGCCTGCTGTGTCAAAACCATATAAGGCAGCAAAATTTTACTGAAAGTGACTTGCCTGTTTGAAGCTTTGACTAATGTGCATTTTGGTTTTCCTTCCAGTTCAGACGCCACAAAACAAAAAAGAGCAAGGCATTCGCCAGACCAGTCACCGCCGAGGAGACGTCATGACTCGCTGGACCAATCACCGCCCAGGAGGGTCCTCCGTGACTCGCCGGACCAGTCTCCGCCCAGGAGGACCCGTTGTGACTCACCAGATCAATCCCCACCCAGGAGGGGCCGTCGTGACTCACCAGATCCGTCCCCGCCCAGGAGGGGCCGCCGTGGCTCACCAGATCCATCACCTAAAAGGCATCATTCTGACACAGGCAAAAATAATACCAGAAGCTCGCATGGAGGCCGACAGGAACGCTATGCTGACAAGCCCTCAGCCCATCAAAGGTGGCAGGCTACCTCTGACCTTTCACCACCCCAGAAGAAGACGCGTGATTCTGATGCCGGCCCATTGCTGTCTCAGAAACGGCAGTTGCCCACTGGGGGTCTAGAAAAACAAAGCAACGCCAGAGGTGAGTAGATTTGTGGAAGCCTTTCTCCAGAGACAAGTATGTTTTGGGAGTGTGAGTTATTCTTATTGGAAGTCCTGGTAAACATCCAGTCACATTTGGTAATTTGTTTTGATGCTTGTATGCCACTTCGCAGACTCTGAAGCCAATAAACGGTCTCATTCATCAGCACCTTCACCGAGGAAGCGCCAGAGGCATGATTCTGAATCCGACTCCGATTCTCCCCCACCCAGGAGGAGTGCCAAAACCTCCTCAGATTCGGACCTTTCCCCACCACGGGCCTCTCGCAGTACACACTCACAGCGCCCGAGCTCTCCTTCCGACCTCTCTCCTCCCAGAAGAACACGGGGCAAGTCTTCAGACTCTGATTTGTCCCCTCCCCGCAGAGGTCAAGAAGGCAGGAGGAAGGCCCACAGATCCGAGAGCCCCCCTGACCTCTCACCACCTCGACGGGCCAAGGACACCAAAGGGAAGGATGGCATCCAAAAGGTGAGGACTTCGTTATTCAGCAGTAAATGTGCTGATTCTGTTTTGTAAGCGTGACAACCATGATAAGAACTGTTGAAGAATTGGTGCCAGACTTTGCTTTTTCTTCTTCTCTCCCTGCCCCTTTTCTCTCTGTGTGTTGTGGTGTTTTTTTTAATAGATGGTAAATCTGCAGGCAGGGATGTCTTGTTTTAATTGATTATATCTAAACTACTCTGGGAGCCTTTTGGGCTGAAGAGCAGAGTACAAATGCTCTAAATAAATAAGTAAGGACCCTGTAATGATTTCCTGTATGCTTTCCCCATGTGCTGTGGGGAATGACTTCCCTCAGAGGCAGCTACACTGGAATTATATGGGGTTTAGTACTTTTGTGGAACTGGCACAAGGGTAGCATTTTTTATTTTTGACACAGCTGTTGTGCTGCTTTTGGCTTGCAGGGCCCTCAGATGCTTTCGGGGGGCAAAGCTGGCTTAGTGTCAGCTGAGCTGCTGAGGAAGGAGCAGCATGAGCTCAGGAAACAGCAAAGCAGCAGCAAACATTTGGAAGGTGAGCTGTGGGGTGGGAGGCAGAGGTGGAGAATGTGACTTTCTCAGGGTCACACAGTGACTTCATGGCACAAGTAGGACATGAATCCAGCCCTCACCCCCGGGGTTGTATGGGCACCTCTGTTTAAAACCCATCAGGACATGTCATCCCCGCCAAGACTGGGTTACTATAGCAGGAATGAAAGCGGCTTTCAAAAGGAAGTGTTCGGCTGTGACTCTCCAAAGTGGAGCAGGGCCCACCAGAGTTTTGGGCAGGTCCTCCTGCAAATGCAGTGGTGATGAGCTGGGACTTCTAGTTGCAGGAATGGGTATTTGCAGCTTCTGCATTCTCTAAAGCGAACCACTCTCCTTTCATACGGATGTAGGGGGCTATGATTGAAAAATGTGCAAGCCTACAGATATTTGATGCTGGTGGTGCTGTGGGTTAAACCACAGAGCCTAGGACTTGCTGATCAGAAGGTCGGCGGTTCGAATCGCTGCGACGGGGTGAGCTCCCATTGCTCAGTTCCTGCTCCTGCCAACCTAGCAGTTTGAAAGCACGTCAAAAGTGCAAGTAGATAAATAGGTACCGCTCCGGTGGGAAGGTAAATGGCGTTTCTGTGCGGCTTAGTCATGCTGGCCACATGACCTGGAAGCTGTACGCCAGCTCCCTCAGCCAATAAAGCGAGATGAGCGCCGCAACCCCAGAGTCAGTCACGACTGGACCTAATGGTCAGGGGTCCCTTTACCTTTTACAGATATTTGGAGTCTAATTGTTCACACCCAATGAAGTTAGCACCCAGCAGATTGAAAGGAAATGCAGATAGACCTTTCAGCCCCCTGTTGTGGCTAGCTTGAATGCCTGACTCCTTCTCCCCCGCTTCCCTTCCCCAGTTGAATCGCGACATGCTGAAACAGTTTTCCGGGACAAGTCGGGCCGCAAGAGGGACCTGAAGCAGGAGTTGCTGGAACAACGCAAGAAAGCAGAGGAGAAATCCGAGCGAGATGAGCAGTATGCCAAATGGGGAAAGGGGTAAGCTGGATGGTTCCTGCGTTCAGGGCAGAATCCCTAATTTCCTATCAGACCACTGAAAAATGGGGATGGGAAAACTCACTTAACAGTGAGAAAGGAAGGTGTCCTAACACCAGCTCAGAAGATGGAACCTGACACCTCCTGCCTGCAAAGCAGGGGCTCTAGCATTGAGCCACAATCATCCCCCTCAGAGAAAAGCCGCTGTCTCAAGCCTTCCTCGGTGTGTTGCTGACTTGGGCAACAGCAGGTGACCCTTCTCTCTTTCCAAACCTCCTGTAGTGTCTTGTGCAAAAAAGGCAAGAAAAAAAGTTGAGTCCAGCCGCTTATGCCCTGCTTTGGTTTGTGCCTCTCCCTGCAGCCTCACACAGAGCCGGCAGCAGCAGCAGAATGTGGAAGATGCAGCGAAAGAAATGCAGAAGCCACTGGCCCGGTACATTGACGACCAGGACTTGGACAAGATGCTGCGGGAGCAGGAGCGTGAGGGGGACCCCATGGCCGAGTTCCTTAAGAAGAAGAAGGCCAAGGAGAAGAAAGATACCAAAGGTCAGCACTTGCGGTCTCCAGGTGTTACTGGTTTGTGGCGGTGGGGAGGGTGGCTGTGGTTGACAGGAAGAGGCACTCTGCTAATTCTCGTGCTTCCCAAAGGTCATTTCTGATCTGTTACAGCTAAGAGGTGGAATGTTCAGCTTGGAAATAACTTTGACCCTAAGAGATGCACCTAAATGGAATTTTCAACAATGCCTTTTGAAAAGGGTGGGGTGTCAGGAGTCAGAGGAGTGACTAAAGCTTTGTGGTGAAGAGAACTGGGCAAGAAACTGCCCCGTCGTCCTTCTCTGTTACACCCAGTCCTCACATTCTACTTCTAAGCTCCCCTCAACAAAAATTGCTTTCTGGGGTAGAGGGGGGGAAGATGTTGTTCAGGGCTTCTTCCTCTAGGAAGGCATTTTGTGATGGATGGCATATCAGGCATTCTGCTTTTTTGCCTTGCCTCTGCCTTCCCGTGAACAACCCTGTGCCTTGCACATTGTCTTCCCCGTAAATCACACTGTCTTTGAGGACCACTGTTGACTTCCTCTATGTGTGTTGGGTCAGTGCTAGCATAACTCCCTGGCTTCACTGAAAAATAATAATGGTTGAAGCTGTTTGCTTATTTTCCTTCCCCTTCTTCAGAAAAGCCAAGATACAATGGACCAGCACCCCCACTTAATAGGTTCAACATCTGGCCTGGGTATCGCTGGGATGGAGTAGACAGGTAAGTCTGTCTTTCTGCTAGTAATGGTAATAGATGGTCTCCAGTTACAAAGAACCATGTGATATACCCATGTGGCATTTCCTACTTGCAATATTGACTTATTGCTGAAACAACTTCTGGTTTCGCGTCCATCCTCTGTCCCTGATCAGGACACTGAAGCAGCATCCCTAATGGGGTTTCTTTGTGAAGTTTGCGGGTAGGTGGGTTATCTTCATTCAGCTGCTGTTGGCAACTTTCTCATGACCAAGATTTGGGGCTGGGAAATTTGAAGGACTTGGTTGCACCGTGAAGGCCACCCAGCTCCCCCAAGAAATCTGTCTGCCCCAGTTTTTTGTTGGGTCACCTTATTGACTTTGTTTCTGTTCCTGTAGGTCCAACGGCTTTGAGCAGAAGCGGTTTGCCAGGATCTCAAGTAAAAAGGCAGTTCAGGAGCTGGCATACAAGTGGAGTGTTGAGGACATGTGATTTTCCATCCTGAGATGGAACCTCCTCACAGTGCTGGAGATGGAAGGATCTCCTCTGTAACAGGGTTAAAGGGGTCCACCTATCAAGACTATTCCAGGTGGTTTTGGAAGGGCTTCGAGGCAGCTTGCTGTTTCCAGGCAGAAGGCGAGACTGATGGAATTCCTGCAGTATATATAGACTGGACAAGGAGGAGTGAGAGAGAGCCACCTATGGTGCAGAAGCCCAAAGTCCTTTTCGGATGGAAACCTCTGGAAATCCACTGCTGGAAGAAACTGGTCTCTTCCATATTAACCTCATGGAGCAGTTGAGGTTGCTGCAGCTGATCGTAAGCTGTATTTGAAATCTCAGGTGCTTTTTCTGGGTAAGGAGCAGCAAGAGACAAGGTTAAGGAGGACTCCCTTCATTGAATAACGTTCCTTCTGCTCCTTGGAAGGGTTTGACTGTGTTTTCTTGTAGCTGCTGGCCATGGTTGAAACCACTGGCTGGTTTGTGACTCTGAACATCCTGGTGTACATAAGCACAACATCTTCCTGCGTTTTCTGTCTTGCACTGTTGGGTGCACACACTTCTGGACTGTGCAGTTTTTGCCTGGGCAGGGAGAATGCTTTCCCATAGCCTTTTCCTAAAAGGACCAGCTGGAAATCCGCACTCTTGTATTTGAGAATAAACTCACCTCCAACAGCAGCTCAAGGAGCTAGTTGGGAAGTCAACGTGCAGATTTTGAAACCCTTTTACATTTCCCCTGAAGCATCTGCTGGTGTCACCGAAGGGGTCTCCTGCAAAACATAGGGAAGCTAAATGCAAAGACTTTTTCATAGGAAATGGGATTCTCTGCAGCTAATTTTTTTACAACCCTTTGTATTTTTGATGTACAGTTTGTAAATAACAACTTCCTTTTCCGATTTGGTTGTATGCATTTTGTAAAGTTCTGTTACCACCATGTTTATACCAGGGAACAAGAAAGATTTGGGCTTGAGCTGTTTCGAGTTTATATTACTCCTTTTTATTGAACACAAGTGTGTTTTTGCTATGGCAATATCCAAACATGAACAGAACTTGAGAGTACAATTTTATAATTTGCGAAGGAGCATAGATTCCAGCCCCCTTTAAAATCCACGATGTTCAGCCATTAGTCCCTGAGGTCTGACCCTTCTGGCACAGTCACACTTTAGTCGTCTGCTTCTTTCCTAGACTTCTGTTGCTGGGCTAGGTACATTTGCAGTCGACAGACAGGGAGTGGAATATGCCTGCAAAAGAGAATGCAGAGCTTGCTTAAGCTGCTGCTGTTGCAATCTCTACCCTGCAACAGCCCAGCCAAACTTTTGGATGCCTCCCTGGGGCTTTTCTTGGCCACTATTTGGCTGGATACCTGTAAGCCTCTCGGTGGATGGTGGCAAAATCTTGCCCTCCCTCAGTCTGGATGGGTTTCAGTTCTGGCTTGTAGCTCTTGGCCTTCTCCGCTCTCTTCAGCAGATAAGTGCTGCATGTTGTGGTTTGGCTTCCAAAATGGCCCTTTTGAAACAAAACAGAAACAAGCAGCAGATGCTTTCAGTGTCCGTTGGCAGAGATGGGATACAGTATTAAAATGTCCTTTGTCTGACACCTTAAGCCACAGCCATGAGCGGAGCTGACAAAGGGCTTCCTGTGAGAGAGCAGCCCAATCCACCACGTTCACATCCGCTTCATATATGCTTGCAGAAGAGGTAGTTTAACTAGAAACGGGAAGGACTGAGAGTGGAGTAGATCGTTGAGGAAATTTGAAAATGATGCTAGGCAGTGTGCGTGCATCTTGTCCACTCTTCCTAATGAAGAGCTGATCCAGTTTCAACTCCTGCTTCCTTGGGCTTGAACAACAGGTGCATTTCCCTTTGGAAATCTGCGGTGCCCTGAGAGATTGGGAACAGGCATTTTTGGGGGTGGGGAGCTGCTTTTTTCACCTCGATTCAGCTACTGAGGAAGATTGGGGTTTGCTATTGATGCCTTTAGGCTCTTGCTTGCAACACGTCCCTTTTTGGTGATTCTACTTCACAGAAGCTATACATTAGGGGCAAGTTTTTCTTCCCAGACCCATGAAGAGGACAGCCTTCCCACCACTCTTTCTAACGTCCTTGCTGCAAATCAAGCCACTTCTCTGTCTAACCTAGTCTTGTCTGCTGTGACTGACAGGGCTGAGGCAGGATGCATCCCTCTCATCACCTTTAGACCGGAAATGCCAGAGACTGGACCTGGAGCCTTATAAGTATTCGAGGATGTGACTAGGCAGGATTCCAGGGTGCAGTGATGGCTTGGCCCCCGAGCTACGGCTCTGCCCCAAAGCACACTCTGCTCAATGGGTCCCTTACCAAGGGGTGGGTGCAGCTTCCTTCCCGAGGGTCTCCATATCGAATACGAGGCTGAGCTCCCCAGTCCCTGAAGAAGAACCTGTGTGCTGTGGAGTTGTCAAACTGGGCAGCCAGAGATTTCAGGGCTGTGCCTGGATGTTTAGTAGGCTCCGCATGGTTGAGGAGGACAGGAAGGTGATAAGGAAGCTGCAAGAGGAGAGGAATGCAAAAAAGATACAGGTAAAGGTAAAGGAGGGATGCGGGTAACGCTGTGGGTTAAACCACAGAGCCTAGGACTTGCCGATCACAAGGTCGGTGGTTCGAATCCCCGCGACAGGGTGAGCTCCCGTTGCTTGGTCTCTGCTCCTGCCAACCTAGCAGTTCGAAAGCAAAGTGTAAGTAGATAAATAGGTACCGCTCCAGCGGAAAGATAAACGGTGTTTCCGTGCGCTGCTCTGGTTCGCCAGAAGTGGCTTAGTCATGTTGGCCACATGACCCGGAAGCTGTACGCCGGCTCCCTTGGCCAATAAAGCGAGATGAGCGCCGCAACCCCAGAGTCGGTCACAACTGGACCTAATGGTCAGGGGTCCCTTTACCTTTACCTTAAAGGTAAAGGATCTCTGGACAGTTAAGTCCAGTCAAAGGTGACTGTGGGGTGCAGTGCTCATCTCGCTTCAGGCTGAGGGAACTGGTGTTTGTCCACAGACAGCTTTCTGGGTCATGTGGCCAGCATGACTAAACTGCTTCTGGCACAACCGAACATTATGACAGAAACCAGAGTGCACGGAAACACCGTTTACCTTCCTGCCACAGCAGTACCTATTTATCTACTTGCACTGGCATGCTTCCGAACTGCTAGGTTGGCAGAAGCTGGGACAGAGCAACGAGACCTCACCACCGTCACAGGGATTGGAACCACCAACCTGATTGGCAAGCCCAAGAGGCTCAGTGGTTTAGACCACAGCGCCATCCGCATCCCTTCAGAAAGTAGCTGCAGATGTAGGTGAAGGAGGCAGGGAAGGGAATTATCTGCTTGCCCAGCTAGCTGACCCACGTTAGAGGTGGAACACTGGGTTGGGATGTGACTAGGCTTCATTCCAGTAGAGCCAAGGGAGCAATGAGGACTTGAAGCTACCCTATAAGTGAAGCCTGAAGGTCTTGGGCATGATGCCAATAGGAAGTGGGACCCTCATATTTTGCAATTCAATGGGCTCCACTGTTTCCCTCCCTAAGCCTTAGGGGCGAGGGGAGATAAATTTCAAGCAGGAAAGTACTACCCTCATTCTCTTACCAACTTCCTTTGCTGCTGGGGTGAACCCTTACCTTGGTAACGTTGTCTCCTTCAAATTTCCCAGCTTCCTCTGCCCCCCGGTTCTTTTTCAGCGTGATGAGCTTGGCACGAGAGTATGCAGAGGCGTTCCATCTACGGTAGCTCTCTCTGTGTACAGTCTGGAAGTTGGTTCTGTGCAGAAGTGATGGCGTGTGAGAATCTGCAGCGAATAGTCCCATTGTTAAGTCTCGGGTTACCGAAAGGCCTTTAAGCCAGTTGCACCACGCAGCAATATTTGTTCTCTCATTGTGAAGGAATAGTGATTCATTTGATCCTCTTGGGAACTGCTTTTAGAGTCTCAAAAGAGCCTGGTCTTACCTCGCTGACCTTTTCATGGTTGGCCAACGAAAATTGCCCTGGGTACACCTGTGCTAATGTAACAATACCCAAGAAGAAGATGCTGCACTTTCTCATGGGCAGAGGGGTCCTGGGAGAGGATGAAAGGGAACCTTTCTTGGGACTTTAAACCGCTTGCCAAAGAAGAGTCAGTCCTGCGGCACCTTAAAGGCTAACAAATTCATTGATTTATGGCATAACTTTCCATGGACCAAAACACATGTCATCAGATGCATGAAGTGATATCTCAGTTGACTGGTGTAGATGCAGGAGGAGAAAAATGCAAGGTGGGAGTTGAACAGTCATGAGATGCAAAAAGTACCATCAGTGATCATTCAATTAGAGCTTAGAGGGTATGTTAAACAGGCACAGGAACCCTTGACACAGCAAATTGGTGATCATTTACTCAGCACTGCAAAGATAATTATGTTAACACCTATATTTGGGCAGGAAACCATGGTCTCTATTCAGACTCAGATGAACGTTTTTGAACTTACAGTGGTACCTCGCAAGACGAATGCCTCGCAAGACGGAAAACTCGCAAGACGAAAGGGTTTTTGGTTTTTTGAGCTGCTTCGCAAGACGATTTTCCCTATGGGCTTGCTTCGCAAGACGGAAACGTCTTGCAAGTTTGTTTCCTTTTTCTTAAAACCATTAATACAGTTGCGACTTCACTTCGAGGAGCAACTCATAGCACGTGGTGTGGTAGCCTTTTTTGAGGTTTTTGAAGACTTTGGTGATTTTTGAAGCTTTTCCAAAACTTTTCTGAAACTGTGCTTCGCAAGACGAAAGAATCGCAAGACGAAAAAACTCGCGGAACGAATTAATTTCGTCTTGCGAGGCACCACTGTACTGATGAGTGAATCCAGCGGATTCACACTGAAGTTCCTTTCTCTGAGGATGGCCCTTTGCCTCCCCAAGATCAACAGCAAAGTGGTCTGGTAGGTCGAAATGTTCTCCTTTCTGAAATCCTATTTCTGTGCATTTATTCTTTCCCATTGGTGCTGGCGCATTTGCCCAATGTAGAAAATCTTACGCCATGATCAATGGCTTTGTCTTTAAGGTGCCGTTGGCCTCTTCCTGGTTTTGTTTTGTTTTGACGGTATCAGACTAACAGGTGAAGTCCCTGCTCCTGTCTCTCCTCAGTCCCAAACCTCTCCAGAATCGTTCCCCAGCACCTGAGATGCTCACCTGAAAGCTGGGTTGATTGCCAGGTTGTCCAGAGGAGGCAGGGCAGGTGCAGCCTGGCCAAGAAAGGCCCTTTGTTCTGGGAAATCGCTTTGGTACTTGGTCACATATTCAGCTGCTGCTGGTTCTGAGGATTTTGTGATGGCCCTCTTCTCTCCAAGAAATGCCCCCTTCTCCAAGGGCAAGGGGTGGCTGGGGGTGGTGACGACATTTACTCCTGCAGAGCAGAAAATGGTGAATGATACCCTTTTATTTTGGTGTGAAGAGTTCTGATCCTCAGCCTTGTAACTCCCCCTGTATGGAAGGCTGCTTTTAATCCTAGGGAAAACTCACCTGGACTGTGTTCAGGTGGGGGCAGATACGGGAAGAGATGAAACATTTTAGTTCAAAGACCTGACGCAGCCTCCAACTTAGAAATGCAACCAGGCCTCCCATTCCTGCCCCAGCTTAGCTCTGATTTGGTAGAACCAATACTATATTTGAGGTTAGTTGAATGTCCCCTTATCAAGCTTAGTTTTGGTGCTGCTGCTTTCTTCATTTTTAGCTTTACCTGGCTGGTCTGGAAGCTGCCTCTTTAATCCCTTGCTTCCGGAGCTGTTCTTGACTGCAGAGCTGCAGGGCTGGAGCTTGCTTGGAGGTTGCGAGAGGGCAGATGCCCGTGGTGGGAAGGGGAGCCGGCAGAGAGCCTGGCTCTGGAAGGGTCCCTGTGGGTGCTGGCCTCTCCTCTCCTGCAAAGCAGATGGCCCCACAACCCGCTCAGTAAATCTCACCTGCACGCCTCTCACTTTCCACCTGTGTGTTCATAAAACTGTCAAGTGCTGTGATGACGTTATGTTTAGGAGCAGGGGGCTTTATCAAATGTACAAGCAAACCTGAGCCAAGGTTTGGCCCATGCAGGGTACTGCATAGAGATGAAACTTTGTTTCCTTCCGATTTCTTTAACAGAAATAATTCCAACCAAAAGCTCCCCTTTCTTCCCTTCAAGGTGTTTGAAGCTGTTTCCCCCTGAGATGTGCTAAAAGCAAGAGGGCAAATTAAGTAGGTATTTGCGTGCAGAACTGGGAGCTCCCCCTCACCCCAGGTGACAGGAGACCCCCCCCCCTTGTCTTTACCTTCGTGGGATGCTTGGTTCTCTTGCCTGGATCCCAGACGACAAACTCTGCCCTCTGGGTGGTCTGGAGGTCCATGGGAGGAGGATTTGGGTGTGGAGGGGTGCAGGGGGGCCTCTTGCTGCTGCGCGGGTGCACAGCTGTTTGGAGCAGGGGGGAAAGAACAGCAGTTAAGTGCTGGGATATGGTTGAGATCAGGGAAACGAAGGCACTGACCCAGCCTTTTCCCAGGCCAGCTGGGCCCCCCTTCCCCTCTTACCAGGTGGGCAAGTGTAAGTTGCCTTGTAGTGAGAGAGCCAGCCCTTCCCAGTCTTCGGCTGCGCCAGCAGCACCCGTTGCTTCCGGCAGTTCCTGTGGCGCTTGTGGCGGCTGCATGGGAAGCAAGCAAGCATCTGAGAACTAGGTGGCATCAAGGGGGCTTGTCTCTCTGGCAACAGCTCTGTGTGCCAAGGAAAAAAGGGATACTTTTTTTGTTATTTGTACATATACAGCGGGATGTGGGTGGCGCTGTGGGTTAAACCACAGAGCCTAGGGCTTGCCGATGAGAAGGTCGGTGGTTTGAATCCCTGCAACGGGGTGAGCTCCTGTTTCTCGGTCCCTGCTCCTGCCAACCTAGCAGTTCGAAAGCACGTCAAAGTACAAGTAGATAAATAGGTACAGCTCCCGCGGGAAGGTAAACAGCATTTCAGTGCACTGCTCTGGTTCGCCAGAAGCGGCTTAGTCATGCTGGCCACATGACCCGGAAGCTGCCTCAGCCAAGTGAGATGAGCGCCGCAACCCCAGAGTCGGCCACGACTGGACCTAATGGTCAGGGGTCCCTTTACCTTTACATATACTGCTTTATAGGCTGCTCTGTAATGGACGTTCTCTGCCCGCCTTGATAGATAAAAGCCTGGTTTGGAAAATGGAAGGTGCAGTGGGCAGGATGCACCAGGCTTTGTACCACTGTGAGGGTTCTGGGATCGGAGCATTCCTTAAAAATTCAAGCCCAGCCTCTCTGCAATGTGCTGCAATGCAGCTGGGCTTGCTTGCTGCCTGTTTTCTTCTTCTTCTGTATGTAGATGGGCTCACTTGCTTAAGTCAAACCAGATCTATTTCCAGCGACGGAAGCTCTGGGGTGGAGAAGCTGTGCCCCTCTCAAGTGCTGGCGCACCACAACTTGCACAATTCCCGACAACTGGCCACGCTGGGTGTCGGAACAGATGGGAGACGGAGTCCAACAACATTTTCCACGGCTCCAGGTTCGCCACACCTGGTCCAAATGGTTTGGGTTGAGTGGACCCACCCCTGGAAGCGAGGAAGGGAGAATGCAGGGCCTGGGTAAAGGTCTATGCATCGCCAGCTGCTCCTTGTCACCGGCTACCATTTAACCTGCAAAACCTAGAGCAAGGGCCAGCAACCTTTTTCAGCAGGTGGCCAGTCCACTGTCCCTCAGACCTTGTGGGGGGCCGGACTATATTTTGAGAAATAAATAAAAAATGAAAGAATTTCTATGCCCCACAAATAACCCAGAGGTGCATTTTAAATAAAAGAACACATTCTACTCATGTAAAAACCCACTGATTCCTGGACCGTCCGCGGGCCGGATTGAGAAGGCGATTGGGCCGGATCCGGCACCCGGGCCTTAGTTTGCCTACCCACGACCTAGAGGAACTGCACTTACCCACAGTCGCAGAGTTCGCAGAGGCACTCTTTAAAGGGAGGGCTCTCCATGTTGTGTGTGAGAGATCTTTACCGTTGCAGAGTCTGTGGCTGAGCACTGCAGAGAGAACTGAAACTGCTCGGATTCCTGTACGGAGAGGCTTGTCCTTTGCTTTTGGCCAGAACTCAACTCAAGGGGTTTGTGCTGGTTGCTAAGGCCCACAAATCCCTCCTTTTGTTCTCCCCCCTCCTCTTTGCCAAGGGTGATTTGAATATGAAAGCTGCTCCCCAAGAGGCCTTCTTATATTTGCCAGCGGAGGTGTGGAATTTCTCAGAGCCCCAGTGCCTGGCACAGCTGGAGCACAAAGCAGGCAGGGCCTCTGTGGTTATTGGAAGCTGGTCTTAGTCTTATGGCCCTTCACTCTGCAGCTGGTTCTCTTGCTGCTGCATGCTCTGCCTTCTTAAGTTTTGACACACCATGTTTGCATTTCGTACTGAGATCCGCCTCCAAGGGCCTTCTGGCACTTCCCTCACTGTGAGAAGTGACGTTACAGGGAACCAGGCAGAGGACCTTCTCGGCAGTGGCACCCTCCCTGTGGGACGCCCTCCCTTCAGATGTTAAGGGGATAAAGAACTACACAACTTTTAGAAGACGTCTGAAGGTAGCTCTGTACAGTGGTACCTCAGGTTACATACGCTTCAGGTTACATATGCTTCAGGTTACAGACTCCTCTAACCCAGAAATAATACCTCAAGTTAAGAACTTTGCTTCAGGATGAGAACAGAAATCGTGCTCTGGCGGCGCAGCAGCAGCAGGAGGCCCCATTAGCTAAAGCGGTGCTTCAGGTTAAGAACAGTTTCAGGTTAAGAACGGACCTCTGGAATGAATTAAGTACTTAACCTGAGGTTCCACTGTATTGGGAAGTTTTTAATGTTTGATGTATTGTTATGTTTTTATATCTTGCTGGAAGCCACCCAGAATGGCTGGGGAAACCCAGCCAGATGGGCAGGATATAGAAAAAGAAATAATAGAAATAGAAATAATTACAAAGTCCTGATTGCTACACCCCAGTCCCTGTGCCAAGGATCGCTTCCTGACAGCCCCCTTCCCCTAATCAAACCACACATTCTGGAAGGCACCTACTACTCCTGCAGAGGGCCGGCCCTGCTATGCAGCCGGGGGTGAAGTGGCCTCCTTCAGGCATTGTGAACTGGGGGAGTGGTGCTGTTTGAGGTCTACACTGGGCAGTAGTATGTCTTCGGCTGACACTTGGCTTTGCTCTCCTAGAGTCCATATGTTTGTGAACCCAACTGTCCTATGAATCTGTTATCAACAGTGTTAAAATTTGCCTGCTGTGTGTAAAAGAGCAGCTGGTGAACTGCATCATACCTCCGTGTTCATAGGCATGCATGCATATCCGTGGCATATGCTCTGGAAACCAAGATGCATTTTTGCCAGGAAGAAACTGCTAGAGACCCTAGGGAACAACGGTTGTAGCATGCTTACAGGTGTCAAATGTTAAATGTGTGTGGATTTACCAGGGGTACATCCCCCCCAAACAGGGACATCTGGGAGCATATGTTTTCAGGGAGTATTCCAAGACCTTTCCCTCCCTCCGTCAGGCCCCTAAATACTCGGCAGATGAACAAATGTGTGTTTCTTTTCCTTTCTATTAGCTCACCTTGGAATTGCTCTCTTCACCGTTGTGTTTCTCTGCTGAGTATGCCTTGTATGTGGGAGGGAGGTGGTGGATGGCAGCCTCGGTTGAACTAAGTGCAATCATAATCATTATTACTATTGCTTAATTTGTTTATTTTTTAATTTTAACAACTTACAGCTTTGCTTTCACCAAAGAAGTGATGGAAGGCAGAGGGAAAGGGGCATGGGCATAGGTTTGCATGGTGTCTTGAAGAATGATGATGCCACAAACTCTCCCCCTAACTTTGGGGCTGCACTTCTGCACCCTCCAGTTTCAGTTTCATGAGCGGACCTCTTCATGGCTGAACACATGGCACAGTCTCCCCTCCCTCTGTTAGGGCTCATTAATCAGGGGATTAGGAAGTAAAGCCGTAGGAGGGGGTTGCCACCACTGCCCCAAGATCTACTGCCTGAGGCGATTACCCCACTCTCCTACCAGAGAGGAATGGCAAACCAAACTGATGGACTATGCTGAAATGGCAAAGCTGACTGGGAAACTCAGGAACCAAGAGGACAAATGCTTTACAAAAGAATGGGAAAAAATTATAAGTTATCTAAGAGGCCACTGTAAGCTGATGGAAACATTGGCAGGATTTTGATTTTACTTGTAGAGTAACAATGACCATGGACAATATGGATTGAAATAAAAGTTAGAGTTTGGAAGAAGATGCAGTTTTGATTGTTTAAAATGGGACTCCATGGAGGGGGTGGGGTAGGGGAAGTCCGGAGATTCGGAGAAATATCTGTACAGTCATACCTTGGGTTGAAGTTGCTTCAGGTTGAGTGTTTTCGGGTTGTGCTCCACGGCGACCCGGAAATAACAGAATGTGTTACTTCCGGGTTTTGCCGCTCGCGCATGTGTAGACGGTCAAAATGACGTCACGTGCATGCGCGGAAGCAGCGAATCGTGACCCGCGCAGACACGCAGACGCAGGTTGCGTTCGCTTCTGGATGCAAACGGGGCTCCAGAACAGATCCCGTTCGTATCCAAAGGTACCACTGTATAGGGATATATATTTGGATTTTTATAACTTTGTATTGGTAAAATCAAATAAAAATGATTTCAAAGATGAAAGCAAGAAAGAAAGTAAGAAAGAAAAAGAAAGAAAGAAAGAAAGAAAGAAAGAAAGAAAGAAAGAAAGAAAGAAAGTGGCCCTTAGGAGGCCCTTGGTTCTGTAGAATGACTTTTGACAGCTTGCTCTGGGCCTTATGGTCCCCTGTTCTCCCTGGGAAAAAATTCCTGTGTGGAGAGGCTGGCCCAGCGGCGGAGGAAGCTGCTTGGGCATCTGGGGTGGCACGCCCAGGGGCGGGGTGAGCCTCCCATAGGGGTGGGGTGCACCGTGGGGCCTCCGGAGTCTGCCTGGCTCCTCCCACTCAGCCACCCTGCAGCTGGGAGGTGGGGGTAGGCAGCAGGTGGACCGTTTGGGCAGCGCAGAGCTTGCATGCGCCCAAGCCACCGTGTCTCTCCCGGGAGAGACATGTGGCTTGAGTGTACTACAGGTCCCGCGGTGAGTGCCACCCAGCATTTTGTCACCCCCCTCAGTGGTAACACCCGGGGCGATCCGCACCCCCCACCCCCTTCCTCCGCCCCTGGGCTGGCCGCAGAGATGTTGCCAGTCCTTGGCTCTGGGGTGGCATTGCGCTTTCCGTGTGCCAGCCGCCAGCCCAGTTGCCACCCATGTCCCTTTGAGTGTTATTTTTGGAAAGGCAGCTGCTGCCTTCAAAACCGGCGTCGCCGGTCGACTTTGATTAGCCTTAGCCATAGGAAGGAGAGTGGGGGAAAGGATATTAAAATCTTAATTTAATTTAAAATGCTGTCATTCACAGTCATAGCAAACACTGAGCAGGCTAATCATTATGCAAATGAGGCAGATAGAAAAATGATTAATAATTGTACAAATTAAAAATTATTGTAAACATCCTGTGAGTGGTGATAAGTCTGCACGGCACTGGCACACGGGTGGGGACGCAGTGCAGCCGGTGCTGGCATCCTGATTGTCTCATTAGCACGCTTTAATTAGGGAGTGATGAGCAGGAGCTAAGCAGCGTGAGAGGGATGGTGGGCACAGTGGTGGAGTTGGCGAGGGTGGCGGGTCAAGGAGGGGTGTCTGCGACTGAGCTGATGGGAGGGAGAGGGTGTGGCAAGCTTGGGTTTTATTTGGCAAGAGGGATTCGAAGGTTGAAGGTGGCAGAGCCTTCATGTGACGGTTCTTAATTTTGTGCTCGATGCTGTACTCAACATGGAGACAACGCAGCCTCTGTCCACTGAGCCTACAATCTATGTATAATAATGTCCACATTTGCAAATTGTAAGATTTCCGGGCCTGGACGGAAGAGGTTATCACCACCAGAGAAGAATGGCTGATGAAGTTAATGGACTACGCTGAAATGGCTAAAACGACCGGAAGAGTTAGAAATCAGGAAGTTGTTGTTGTTGTTGTTTAGTTGTTTAGTTGTGTCCGACTCTTCGTGACCACATGGACCAGAGCACGCCAGACACTCCTGGCTTCCACTGCCTCCCGCAGTTTGGTTAAACTCATGCTGGTAGCTTCAAGAACACTGTCCAACCATCTCGTCCTCTGTCGTCCCCTTCTCCTTGTGCCCTCCATCTTTCCCAACATCAGGGTCTTTTCCAGGGAGTCTTCTCTTCTCATGAGGTGGCCAAAGTACTGGAGCCTCAGCTTCAGGATCTGTCCTTCCTGTGAGCACTCAGGGCTGATTTCCTTTTGGCTAAGATCAAGTGAAGAATGCAGATGTTTGAGCTTCTTGCAGTCCATGGGACTCTCAAGAGTCTCCTCCAGCACCATAATTCAAAAGCATCAATTCTTTGGCGATCAGCCTTCTTTATGGTCCAGCTCTCACTTCCATACATCACTACTGGGAAAACCATAGCTTTAACTATACGGACCTTTGTTGGCAAAGTGATGTCTCTGCTTTTTAAGATGCTGTCTAAATCAGGAAGACCAAAAGTTTAAAAAGGAATGGGGAAAATTTATAAGTTACCTTAAAGTCCATTGTAAACAGTTTAAACTGTTATAGTGGTACCTCGGGTTACATACGCTTCAGGTTACATATGCTTCAGGTTACAGACTCCGCTAACCCAGAAATAGTACCTTGGGTTAAGAACTTTGCTTCAGGATGAGAACAGAAATCATGCAGCGCATAGCTGTCAACTTTTCCCTTTTTTAAAGGAAAATTCCCTTATTCCGAATAGGATTCCTCGCAAGAAAAGGGAAAAGTTGACAGTTATGGCAGTGGCGGCGCAGCGGCAGCAGCAGGAGGCCCCATTAGCTAAAATGGTGTTTCAGGTTAAGAACAGTTTCAGGTTAAGAACAGACCTGCAGCACAAATTAAGTTCTTAACCCGAGGTACCACTGTAATAGGATTGGAATATCACTTGTAGTTTAAGGTTGAATTCTGGACATAATGGAAGAGGTAAAGGATTCGGTTGATCATAAAAGATGCGGGAGGAAAGGATGAATAATAGGACCCACAAAGGGGAGGGTGGAAGTCCAGGAGATTCCTTGGAATCTTGTTTTTATTATTTATGTTTGATATATCTCTGTAAAATTTTAATTTGAAAAACCAAATAAATTTTATTAAATCAAAGGGAAGAGGTTATCTCAGGAAGTGATGAAGGAGGGGAAGCCAAGGGTCGACTTTCCACCCAACTTGCTCCCCCCACCTCAAAACAACCACCCTCTTGCCTAGAAGAGGCGCCCCACCAAAGGTGGTCTTGTTTCTCTATTGTGACATCAGTTCCCTAAACTCCTCCCTCTTCCCAGGCCTCCTTGCGCTGTCCCGTTATCAAGACCTGTCCGCAAACTTGATGGGACTGAAAATCAGCCAACAGCTCATTAAGGTGCATGCCCCATCTCACATGTTGTGGATTAGGTGCCCCTCAACACACCTTGCCTACACTTCTGTACACTTGAGAACCAGGTAATCCGATCAGGAAGGGAGTTATGCATGTTCGTGGGTAGATTCTACTCTCCTTTAGTACAGAACTTAGGAGATGGTATGTCACCCTGGATTTATCACTTTGCTGCACTTGAGGGGTGTGTGAGTTTAAGTGCACCTCCTGGCCGCTCTGTATTTTTTTGGGGTGTGTGTGTGTGTGTGTGTGTGTGTGTGTGTGGGTGGTAAATTACAGAGGCTCTAGGGTATTCCTGTTGCTCATTTTGTCTGATGCACCTGAGGGGATGCGAGGGTAAAATCCAGACGCTATTGAGAATTGAGATCTCTTGTATGACGGCTTGGCTGCTAATTGTGCGGCATTATTCCCCGCCCCCGCCCCCCAATGTTTAACTGTTTTACTTTTATACTTTTGACAGGAAGCCGGATGATAATAATAATAGGCTTACACTGGGTAATAGGCTTATGTGGTACATTATGCATGTCAAGGACAAGCAATTAAGCTTGGCCTCACACATAATAATTAGATTTTTGTTGATGAGCTCATCAGTAATGTGTTTAGTTAAGATTAAGGGCTTAGTCCTCAGTGCACAACATCGCCCAGAGTTCCTCCCCCACCACCACCATCTTCCTTCTCCAAACCACCTCCATAGAAACATGCCGGAGTGGGAAAGGCCACTTGCCAGCTAGCTCAGGGCTGGGGGACAGAGGAGGTCCTCCAAGATACTGTTGAACTAGAACTCCCGTCCTGTCTGGATCTTGAGTCAGGTCAGCTGCTGGGAGTTGTAGAGCCCAGAACCACCTAGAAGACGACAGGTGTTCCCTGTGCCTCAGCTAGGAGAAGACACTTGGAGGATGAGACCCCCCAGCCCAGATGTGCAGCTTAGCTGTGACAGCTGGGCCTACATCTTTCCTAGGTCTCAACTAGGGCTGGGCAATGTCTGGTTTTCATCATCACGGTAGATCACCAGCTAAACACCACAATACACTGATATACCACAATGTCTGAAATAAGGATGGAGCTATGTAGAGGCATTGACTTGCTTCATGGTTTCTCCCACATTGTGATTTTTGCATCACACACCCACCCACACCCACCCACCCACCCACCCACCATGATTACTGCCGGGTCAAAAATTATGAAACCAATATCACGATATGGATTTGAACTTGGTTTTGGATGATATAATGCCCAGCTCTAACAAACATCATGTTTCACGATATATTGCCAGGTCAAAAACTATGAAACCGATATCACAATATGGACTTCGGACCAGTTTTGAACGATACATATCTCCCACCCCTAGTCTCAACCATGCCTTCCGACTGGAATTGTCTGGGGTGACTCCCAATTTCAATGTTTCAATTGCAATTGAACCTCCAAACTGTATTGGGAACTCTATATGGCAACATGGGAGAACGGTCTTTGATTTGGAATTGCCTTGGGAGACGGCGTAGCTGCTGTTTCTGCTATATTGTCTATGATGTTGTCACCCAGAGTTCTGGTCTTGCCCTGGTGGTCCCCCTGGAAAGGGGATCATGTGTCGGCGGAGTTTGGCAGAGATGGATTTGCTTTGGTGTGGTGGTTGGTTTTGGCTGCCTTGCCCTTCCTGCCTCTAGCCGGTTAATATTTTTTTTTATTTATTTCCCCCCAATATAAATATATTTATTTGGTGTAATTGCCTCCGAGACCATTCCCATACTAGTCCTTCTACTCTGAATCCCAGAGGAAAGTTAAGAGAAGATTACAGAACCCCCAAGTTGCTAAGATTACATGCATCCCTTGCTTGCCAGAGGATCGTGCAGGAGGAAAGAGAAAGGGCTGTCCAAGCTAACCGGGACATAAAGAAATGCAAGCAGCAGCAAATTGCCAAAAGTCAGCTTGCTATTGACAAACTAAAGAAGCCCGTCTGAGATGTTGGAATGCTTCTACTGTGCCAGAAAACAGGAAGAAACATTTTAATACAAGGACAGAGCAGCAGCCAAGATGGCGGAGTATTTAAACGGTCCTCTTTTTGGATGACCCCATCAAGCCATCTGGACCAGCAAGATTGACTGGTGTTGCATGCAGTGGGCAAGACAGTGGTCATCTGCTACTTCCAGAAGCAGAGTGAAGTGTATACAGTGGAATTTTTCTAGACTCAACCTCCGATTAATGTTTTTAAAGGTATTTCCATCATCTTAATAGCCAGGCATGGAATAAGCACAGGGAAGCTTTGGCCAAGGCTCAGTGGCCTGCCACCCATCCTTTTTCAGTACTGTAAAGGTAAAGGTAAAGGGACCCCTGACCATTAGGTCCAGTCATGAACAACTCTGGGGTTGCAGCGCTCATCTCGCTTTATTGGCCGAGGGAGCTGGCGTACAGCTTCCGGGTCATGTGGCCAGCATGACTAAGCCGCTTCTGGTGAACCAGAGCAGTGCACAGAAACGCCGTTTACCTTCCCGCTGGAAGGTAACTTTGACGTGCCTTTGAACTGCTAGGTTGGCAGGAGCAGGGACAGAACAATGGGAGCTCACCCCGTCGCGGGGATTCAAACTGCTGACCTTCTGATTGGCAAGTCCTAGGCTCTGTGGTTTAACCCACAGCGCCACCCCCGTCCCTCCTTTTTCAGTGGCAGGGGTTTATACATTAATTCACCTTGGAGAGTTCTGGGGCCTCGGTGCACTTCCTTTCATGCTGGAGTTGGAAAACAGCAGCTCTGGATAGGCTACCCCTTTGCCTTTGGCTCTCAGTTGCTGCTGCCACTGCCGCCCTCTCTAATAGCTCTTGCTGATGTCAGAGTCGGTGGCTCATCAGTCACTGTTGGGAGCAGATGCTCTACAATTACAGCCATGTTAGGGGGGTGGAACGCTCCAGGTTGTCATCAACATATCAAATGAGCCTGCGAAGAAATAAGGGATGCTCCAGGAGGAAGATGGATGTTGTGTGTGGGAAGGCCTCCCAGATCTTTTAGGGGGTGCAGGACCTCTTTGGAAAGTTGATGCAGGACTGGAAGAGTGGTGAGGAACTGGAAGAGGCAGTGGTACCAAATGTGGCTGCTCAGACCTCTCCAACTGGCCACTCAGGGGTCTCCACGGGCCACACCTCCTCAGCCACATCCCCTCACATTAGCCTGATGGACAGCAGCGAGCCAGCAGTAAATCACACCAGGCAAGTTATTAGCAAAAACAGGATCTGCACAGGAGTGTCAGTCCTAATGAGCACAGCAACTGCGCTTGGTCCTGTCTCCTTGCAGTCCCTACCTCTCCAGGGTTTTCCCCAAGGAATCTGAGACTGCACCTGTGTGAAGCCACCTTCTCCTCTGCCCTTTTCATGCGTCTCCTGGTTCTGGGAGACCAGGGGGAAGGGGAGCTTGTCACAGCAGCAAGTGGAGTGACATGCGGCTTTTCTCCAGCTTTACCTGTTTGTGCCTCTTGGCCGTCCTCCTCACCTCTGCTTCTGGACTTCTATCTGCTGCAGATGGGAGTCCCTCCCAGCCCTACCTGGAGATAACATGGATTGAATTTGAGACTTTCTGCATATGAACTAGGTGCTCTGTTTCTGAGCCACAACCCTTTCTAAGGGAAGTTTTAACTCTTTTTCTTCCGGTCACAGTCATCATAAAAGCAGCCCCTCTGAAGCTGCTATTTGCAAATGGGAACTGCCCTTGAAATGAAAATAGCAGATATTATTATTATTATTATTATTATTATTATTATTATTATTTGTTGTTGTTGTTATTATTATTATTATTTCAATTTATATACCTTCCTTTATCAAAAGATCCCAGGGTGGTGTATACCAATAGGAACACATTTTATGGAACATCATTAATAAAAACATAATAAAAAGCATTATAACAGGCAGTATAATAAAAAATAAGCACAATATCAGTCACTCTCCCCCTGCCCCAACTTTAACAGGCCATAAATTATGTAATGGCTAAAGGCCTGGGTAAAGAGGAATGTTTTTGCCAGGTGCCTAAAGACAT
The DNA here is from genome assembly GCF_964188315.1 of Podarcis muralis. Classification (NCBI taxonomy): domain Eukaryota; kingdom Metazoa; phylum Chordata; class Lepidosauria; order Squamata; family Lacertidae; genus Podarcis; species Podarcis muralis. The sequence continues at coordinate 17,000,712 of NC_135669.1, forward strand.
GTAATGATGGCGATTGGTCCTTTTATGACTGATGATTAAAGAAGAAGAGTGCTGGAATAAATGGACAGTTCTCCAATTGGAGGAAGGGAAGAAATGGGGTCTCCTAAGGATGTGGGCGGTGCTGTGGTCTAAAACCACAGAGCCTAGGGCTTGCTGATCAGAAGGTTGGCGGTTCGAATCCCTGCGACGGGGTGAGCTCCCGTTGCTCAGTCCCTGCTCCTGCCAACCTAGCAGTTTGAAAGCACATCAAAGTGCAAGTAGATAAATAGGTACTGCTCCGGCAGGAAGGTAAATGGCGTTTCCGTGTGCTGCTCTGGTTTGCCAAAAGCGGCTTAGTCATGCTGGCCACATGACCCGGAAGCTGTACGCCGGCTCCCTCGGCCAATAAAGCGAGATGAGCGCTGCAACACCAGAGTTGTCCGCGATTGTACTTAACGGTCAGGGGTCACTTTACCTAAGGATCAGGGCCTGTGCTTTTTAACTTGTTAACCCCCCCCCCAAACCCACTAGACTTAGGGGTGAAGTAGCCAAGTTTGATAATGATACCAAATCGTTCAGTGTGCTTAAAATGGAAAAGGATTGTGAGGAGCTCTAAAAGAATGGTACGGGTGGAAAAAGGGCAAATGCCATTCAATGTTGGCAAGCGTAAAGTGATGCACATGGAGGCAAATCCATCATAATTTCACATATAAACCCATGGGGTCTGAACTGGCAGTGACTGAGCAGGAATGAGAACTTGGAGGAGTTGTGGCGGATGAAGATGTTCGCCCCGCTTGAAAAGGCAAATTCCACCGCCTAGATTAAAACCTTTATATAAATCTGTGGTAAGGGGCACATGGGCTACGGCATACAGTTTTTGGTTAACCCACCTCAGGAAGGATACTGCAAAGCTGGAAAAGGCAGCTAAGTTGCTCCTAGGGGTGAATCAACTCCCCTATGAGGAATAGTTGCAACGTTTTGCGCTCTTTAGTTTAGAAAAAGGGCAAGAAACCCAACATCCAATATAGCTGAATGGTGGACCATTCAGGAGAAACAAAAGGAAGGACTCCTTCTTCCAGCGCGTAAGCAAACGATGGGATTTGCTACCTCAAGAAGTAACGGACATCAAAATAGATGGCATTAAAAGGGGCTTAGACAAATTCATGGAGGATAAAGTTATCAGTGGCTATCACTATCCTACCTTCCCTGGAGGAGGAGGCAGGTGCCTCTGAATACCTGTGGGAGGGAATCGCAAGTGGGCAGAGTTGCTATGGTGTGCAGGTGCTGTTTTTTGGGGGGGCGGGGCTTCACATCAGTGGTGTAGGGTGCTGGCAGGGGGGTATTGGGGGCGGTTGCCCTGGGCACACATTCAGAAGGGCGCAAGTGGCCTGCAGCAGTCCCAAAGGTGTCACATTGACTAGGAGACCACTGTTGGCTCCCTTTTCTAGCCTCGGGACAGCTCACCACATGCTTCTTGCACCCTGGCTGGGGCTGCTGCCATGCGTGCTGGGTTTCTGCTGCACCGGGAGGCCCCCTCACCGCCCTTCTGCCCTAGGGCTGCCGCAGAACCCCCCTGGCCAAGGCCCCATGTGGGATCAGGCAGCCCTAGGCATGGCGGGATGTTACCAGAGTGCCCAGCGTGGATGAAGAGGTGGCCACGTGAGCCTTGACTGGCAGTGTGCTGGTTCCTGGGCCAGACTGGTGGAGCTTCCTGTGTCGGGCTACAGGGGAGCCGCGGGGCCCCACCCCTTTTGCAGCTTGCCCTGTACCTTGGTGACCGACACTACGCCACTGCTTCCCACTGCAGCCTCTGGTTGCAGAGGTGGATTTAGGGCAGTTCTGCTGCACTGGGCACCAGGCCTAGGGGACATTGCAGGGCATCACAACTATGATGTAGTGAACTGAGTGGAAGAATTGTGGGGTGTGTGCTGAGTTTTGGCCTCACTCAGGACGCCGTTGAAATTTGAAAGGCCCAAAGTCCACTCCTACTGGTTGGCCACTGTGAGAACAGGATGCTGGGCAGGGGACGGGCTCCCTTTGGCCTGATCCAGCTGCAAAGACCCTTGCCATGTTCTTACTTTGTTAGATTCAGAAGACTTGTAGCAGGTGACAAGGAGATGACTGGGATAAAAACTGGGAAAAGTGAGTTTAAATTGAAAGCATATGCTGACGATCTAGTGATTACAGTGGAAGATCCAAAAAAACCTCTCTCCCTAGAGTTATAGAAAAGATTCAAAAAATTGGGGAAGTGGCAGGATTTAAATTAAACAGAAATAAAACTAAGTTATTAGTTAAAAATTTTAAGGCAGAAGACTTGTAGCAGGGAGAGAAAGAGTTAAACCAGGCATAGGTAAACTTGGCACTCCAGATGTTTTGGGACTACATTTCCCACCATCCCTGACTACTGGTCCTGTTAGCTAGGGATCATGGGAGTTGTAGTCCCAAAACATCTGGAGGGCCAAGTTTGCCTATGCTTGAGTTCAACTCTACTCCGCCTCCCTCCACTCCCCGGGAGGCTGATCCGGCTTCGCTTGGGGCTGCTATTTGCATAACGAAAAGCTGCAGGGAGTTGCGCGGGTGCAACCTGAGCCTTTGGGACGGACCGCTGCCCAGGCAGCTCTGCAGTCGCCCTCTTCCAAACCAGCTCTGCGCCCCTGCAACCTGCCGCGCAGCCAGCAGATGGCAGCAAACGCCAATCCAGGTGCGGGAGCCCACCTGCCTGGGCGCCTTCGCCTGGCTCGTGCGTGGCCGGAGCTGCAGTGCGCCAGATGCGCGTTTGATGCAAAGCGAAGGAGGTTGGATGGATGGTGCAGCTGCGGGGATGTTTTCTGCGGGTGGGGGGGGGCGGGCAGGGGTACCTGAAGAGGTAGGAGGTGCCATGGTGGATAGGGGCAGGAAGGCTGCGTTTTAGCTGGATTCAGCTTCAAAGGAAGAGCGTTTCAGGATCCCTCCTCCCCCCTCGGGTTTCCCCCAGCAGAGGCGAAGGGGCAAAAGCCGTTGGATTCCTGCAGCTGTGAAGCCAAACGGCAACGTCCCGCCCCGTCCCTCCCTGTCCCAGGAAGGCCACCCCCCAATGGACGTAGCCAGGATTTATGTTGGGGAGGGAGCAAGACACCCACTTGTCTGTCTAGCAACTTCAGATTGAAATGTCTCAACAACAGTTGTTTTAAATTACTTCCTTTTGACCCTAAGTGCTCAGAACAATCGGTCAAAATCGACAGCTTCTACTTTTAGTTAAGTATTTTGATTTATTTACTTGAATAACCCCGCCCCGCTTCCTGTTCCCCACCGGCTACGTCCTCGCCTCCCCCTTTCAGGGGCCCTCGCTCTTGCAAAGTTTCCCTACCGGGGGGTACGTTTCCTCCAGGCAAATCTCAGTCCCTGAAACCTCCCTCCCCCCCACCTACCTTCATATGGAAGGCTGCGGCAGCATCTTAATTTCGCCTTCTCCATCTGCCCCCCCCAGGAGCAAGCGGCTGGACGTGCCTGTTTCTGCTTGGGATTATATGCGTGGAGATGTTCACAGGGAAAATATACAAAAATATTTACTCTGAATCCCCCTCCCCCGGCTAATTAACACCCCCTTCCCGCTTTCTGTGAGCTATGGTGGTACTTAGCAGATCCTCCTTAATGAATATTTGTAAACGCGAGAGCCTCCCACGCATTGGAATATCCAGAGGGGAAGCGCAACCCTCCCTTGCGCTCTCTTTGTAATTCTTTTTTTTTTTGCAGGATGTTTTAATATTTATAGTTTCATATCCCTGTGAATAATATTTTTCAAAAAAAGAAGAAAAAGAGAAACCTACAGATTTAGCTCCAAGGAGTTTAAAGAGTCTGGGGATATTGATGGAGTGCCGCCTGTTCCCTTTTCAATTACAGACACCTCACATAATTAAGTGCTAATAACCTTGTTAATCCGAAATGGATGTTCTTTCTCCTGGCCATCTCTTAATAGAATTACAAAAAAACACACACCCAGATAATAAGCAAAGTTGGGCAAGATTGGTGCAGTCACAGATGAGATCAGAAAGGAGGTGAAAGGGGTGCTGCTCCACAAACAGGGAGCCACTTTTGTGTTGGTGCTTTTGAAAAAATATGTATACCATCTCAACAGAATGCATGGTGCTGAATAATACCTGTTCTGCAGTTGTTAAGCATCAACATTTTAGTGTGGCAGCATCTTCATTGGAACTCCCTGCCTATTGACACCAGGTTAGTGACTTCGCTGTACTCTTCTTAGCGCCTGCTAAAAGACGTGGGTGACGCTGTGGGCTAAACCACAGAGCCTACAACTTGCTGATCAGAAGGTCGGCAGTTCGAATCCCTGCGACGGGGTGAGCTCCCGTTGCTCGGTCCCTGCTCCTGCCAACCTAGCAGTTCAAAAGCACGTCAAAGCGCAAGTGGGTACTGCTCCGGCGGGAAGGTAAACAGTGTTTCCGTGCGCTGCTCTGGTTCGCCAGAAGCGGCTTAGTCATGCTGGCCACATGACCCGGAAGCTGTACGCCGGCTCCCTCGACCAATAAAGCGAGATGAGTGCTGCAGCCCCAGAGTCGGCCACGGCTGGACCTAATGGTCAAGGGTCTCTTTACCTTTTAAAAACATTTTGCCTACCCAGACATGTAGAATGTCAATGTGTATTTTAATCTGTTTTAAGCTTATTGCTGATTTTCTTTTCTGAATGTTTCAGATAGTTGCTTTTACTGTTGTTGCTGATAATTGTATTGTTTTCATCTCTTTGTAAGCTGCTTTGACGTATTTATTTTTTACAAGCAAGCAGTATATAAATTCTATGAAATAAATAAATAGATGATCTCATGTTATAAAAGAAACCGGAGAGGCAGATCATTGCCCCGAGAAAACTGCCATGTCAAGCTGACAGCAGGGAGTAAACCGAGAGAGGAGAAAGCTAGGAGAGGAGGCCAACAAGGGGCAAATGCGACCAAAGGCAACTTAATGGACGAGCTTTCATTGTAGCTCAGGCTGAAGGGTGCAGAGATTAAACAGACAGAGACCTTTTCAAAGGTATCAATGGGGTGATCCCTACAGGGCCTCTGTGTACAAGGAGCCAGCTCAGTCCAACGATCACAGAGGGGTTTACAACTTAAAACACAAAAATTCATACCATAATAACAAACGAAAACAAGAACCCCACCACAGTTTTAAAGGCCATAGACTATTAGCCTGGGGGAAGAGGAATGTTTTTGCCTGGTGCCTGAAGATATGGAACGAAGGTACTGTACCAGGTGAGCCTCTCTAGGGAGAGCATTCCACAAACAGGGAGCCACCGCAAAAAAGGCCTGTTCTTGTGTTGCTGCCCTCCAAACCTCTCACAGAGGAGTCACACAAATAAGGGCCTCGGAGGATGATTGCAGGGTCTTGGTCAGTTCATATGGGGAGAGGTGATCCTTGAGGTATTGCGGTCCTGAGCTGCTTAAGGCTTTATAGGCCAAAACCAGCACTTTGACTCAAGCCCAGAAAACTAACTGGTAGCCAGTGCATTCAAGCCACAATCGGTGTAATATGCTCACACCGTCTTGCCCAGTGAGCAACCTAGCTGCTGAATTCTGCACCAGCTGAAGTTTCTGAACCGTCTTCAGAGGCAGAGGTTACCAGAGCCATCCTTGTCCAGATAGGGGTGCAGCTGGGTGGGTGTAGCGGGTGGCGCTGTGGTCTATACCACTGAGCCTCTTCGGTTTGCCGATTGGAAGGTTGGCAGTTCAAATCTCCATGATGCATGAGCTCCTGTTGCTCTGTCCCAGCTCCTGCCAACCTAGCAGTTCAAAAGCATGCCAGTGCAAGTAGATAAATAGATACCGCTGTGGCGGGAAGGTAAACAGCATTTCTGTGTGCTCTGGCTTCTGTCACGGAGTTCCGTTGCTCCAGAAGCAGTTTAGTCATGCTGGCCACATGACCCAGGAAGCTGTCTATGAACAAACACTGGCTCCTTGGCCTGAAAGCGAGATAGTCACCTTTGACTGGACTTAACAGTCCAGGGGTTCTTTACATTTACCTTTGCTGCTGGGCCACTATCTGAAGCTGATGGAAGCCACTCCCAATTTACTTGCCTGCTGCTTCAAAGGGAGTGTGACCCCATCAAATGTAGGCACCCACCCATCATCCATCAGGTCTAGGGAACCACCCACTAGCAGTGTCCTATCAGGTTGGGCTTCAGATTGTTGGCTCTTGTTACTGAGGCAAGACAGCAGTCCAGCACATCTACCGCAACACCTGCACATGTAAAGGAGAAGCAGAGCCGTGTGTCTTCTGTCAGGAGCTCGTCCTACACTCAAGTAGGACTCTGGCAGAGACACATGCCCGACTGGCATGTTCTCCCCCTCCTGGTTGGTCGTTCAGGAGCTTCAAAAGCTTTCTTCTGCCCAAACATCACAGTGACCGATGCCAACAGACATCGGCACACTTAGGGATCTGCAGAGTTTGCGCAGCTGCGTGACAGACCTCAGCAACTCAGCATGTTGGCTAATCTACTTTATTTACATATAAACACACACGAAGCACTGCAACATGGCTCCCTCTCTCTCTAGCATCAGACAGCAAAGAGAAAGAACAAAGGACAATAGTCCCACTTCACGGAACACAGTAACCCAAACATCCTGTCTCCATCACTTCCCACTTTGAGGAGTCAAAACATACACCGTCATGTGATAGACAAAAATCCCATGACTGCAGTCATGGAGCAGGAATTCTAACATCTTCAGCATATTGCTAACACAACATACTCCACACCTCCGGATAACACCACTCACTGGTTTCACATAGATATAAAACAGCGTGGGGGCTAAAATCAAACCCTGAGGAACCCCACAGGAGCAAATAGCACCCCCCAAGCATCACCCTCTGCAAACGAACTTCCAAACAGGACCAGAAGTACTGCAAAGTGGTGCCACCCACTCCTAACTCGGACAGCCACTCCAGAAGGATATTTGTGCTTGGTGATATCAAATGCCACTGAGAGGTCGAGGAGAATTAACAGGGACACCTTTCCCCTGTCTCTCTTCCGACAGAGGTCATCATTACACAGGGTCACCAAAACAGTTTCTATGCCGAAACCAAGCCGAAACCCTGATTGAAATGGCTCTAGATAATCAGTTTCCTCCAAGAGTGCCTGGATCTGGTTTCAGTCTCTTTGATTTAAAGGATCTTTAGAAAAGGTGGGATATAAATAATTGTGATATATAAAGAAAATTGGGTCATTTAAAAAAATCAAATACTTTAGTACACCTGGGCTATGATGCATCCCAGTGCTGGCTCCAGGATTTTGGAAGCCCCTAACTGAACCCCCCCCCCCAATAAAAAATCTAGAAGAGGCAGGGCATGCAAACTACAATTTCTCTTAAGTTGTTGTATCTCATTTCCCTGGCTGTACAGTAGATAAAGGAGAGCTGTTAGGGCAGGGGCCCCTCTGTTGGTTTTGGGACCCTGGCAACTGCCTGATCTTGTCATCTTCTGGAACCAGACTTGGAGCACCAGTCTTGTTGCTGAGGCTGAGGCTGAAAGTTCCCAAATGAGCCTTTGCAATTTGCTGGTGAAGGCATGGCTTCAAGTCATGTCTGAATGTGGGTAAATATTTTGATGTAGTGCGTGGACTTGAGATGCGGCCTGTAGCTGTGAGAGGATTAATTCTCCTGGCCCAGACTGAAGAAGAGCCAGCGAGCTTGAAATCACATTTGATCTTTGTACTTTTGTGGGTGGTTTCTATTAAAATAAATGTCCCTGAAGTACCACCATACAGCCACCTTCTGTCAGGCTTCAGGGAATCTGATCCCTTGGCTGTGGTGGGCAGCCAAGAAGCAGATAAACAAGAAGAGTTCTTAACAAGTCTTTTATCCAATATTCAAAGAGAGGCTTTGAAAAGTGCCTCCCTTGCAGTAATGGCATTGCTCCGAGTAAAATTCCACCCCCTCTGTCTCTCCTATTATACGTCATCCCTATGCCGACTGATCTGTTCTCTCCTACTTTCAATGCTTGCTGGGTTCTGGGAGGGGGGACGAGTCTGGAATGCTTTCTAAAGACACTGTGTCCATCAGCTGTCCTCACTGTGGTGCTTCTTCTTCCTCCTCTCCCATTATTTCCCAGCTTTACCCCTCCTCTGCCTTTGAGCTGTGATCTCCCTCAAACCCCTGTTGTAATTCTGAACTGTCTCCTTCTCCTTCTCTGGAAGGGTCAGGCTGGGGAGTCAGTTTCCACCATTTCTCCTCTGCCCAGTCCCTGACTCATCTATCTATCTATCATCTATCTATCTATCTATCTATCTATCTATCTATCTATCTATCTATCTAATCTATCTCTACAGAAAGTAGAGTCAGAAGGGACTTATGAGGGTCATCTAGTCCAACCCCCTGCCATGCAGGAATCTCAATTAGATCATACATGACAGATGGCCAGCCAAGGTCTGCGTAAAAAACCTTCAAGGAAGAAGAGTCCACCACTTCCCGAGGGGCACTGTTGAACAGCTCTTATGTTTAGGGAAGCTTTTAATATTTGATGCATTACTGTATTATAATATTTTGTTGGAAGCCACCCAGGGTGGCTGGGGAAACCCAGTCAGATGGGTGGGGTATAAATTGTTGTTGTTGTTGTTGTCAGAAACTTCTTCATGATGCTTGTTGGAATCTATAGATATCCCTATTTATTTGTTGTGGTTAAAAATTATAAATCCAAATGCGCTTGATAAAGGTGCCATGGATGCCAGTACAAAAAGGGGGGTAAGGTAAAGAGACCCCTGACCATTAGGTCCAGTCGTGGCCGACTCCGGGGTTGTGGTGCTCATCTCGCTTTATTGGCCAAGGGAGCCAGCGTACAGCTTCCAGGACATGTGGCCAGCATGACTAAGCCGCTTCTGGCGAACCAGAGCAGCATACAGAAACGCCGTTTACCTTCCCGCCGGAGCGGTACCTATTTATCTACTTGCACTTTGATGTGCTTTTGAACTGCTAGGTTGGCAGGAGCAGGGACCGAGAAACGAGAGCTCACCCTGTTGTAGGGATTCGAACCGCCGACCTTCTGATCGGCAAGTCCTAGGCTCTGTGGTTTAACCCACAGCGCCACCCGCGTCCCAAAAAGGGGGGTAATGGGTAGCAAAAAAGGAAAGAAAGAAAGAAGAGGCGATGGTACTCTGTACTGAGTGAATTTGAGCTGCAACCTGGAGCGAATGGGCAGGAGGTTCCTTGAGCATCTCCCAAGAGGCCTCCTCTTCCCGACAGGTAGCTCACCTGCAGGGCCGCTTGGCTGAAGCTCACCTCCATAAAGCAGCTGGGTTGTGTATGGCCTGCTTCTCCATCTCCCGCCCCTGAACCCCCCCTCCTCTCCCTGCCTGCCCCAGAGCTGTCATACAACCGCAGGCTGAACGGCAAAGACATACTTTTCCTTGTTCTCTTTACACAGCTTAAATTTTTAAGACAAACAGCCGTGTAACACCATCTCCTAATGAAACTGTTCTATGGTAATTAATTATGTATCAGGCTTGTTTGCATGCATGCCGCAACTTGCTTTGCCTCGGCTGAGGCTTTGATCTGTCAAAGGCTAAACGGGAGATAAATAATGAAATTACAAAGCAGCATGGGTGGAAATAAACACGTTCGGGAGGGAAGGATCCTCTGGCAGGCAGCGGTGGCAGAGCAGGGAAGGGAGGAACATGGATTCTGGGGGTCACCTTTAGCAAGTCACGTTACTCCCTGGGCTTCCGAGGGATGAGAAGTTTCTAAAGATTGCTCCTCTGTGGAGCCCATTTCCTTTTGTGGCTATTGACTTTCCACTCTGAAACTGCTCAGAAGAAGCAGACTGGTGGCAGCTGTTGCAGGAAGCTTCTCCCTGTTTCTGTTAGGGAGCGTCCTTCAACTCCCTCCACAAAGGCAGAACCACAGATTCAGATTCAATCATAGAATCACAGAATCATAGAATTGGAAGGGACCCTGAGGGTCATCTAGTCCAACTCCCTGCAATGCAGGAATCTCAGCTAAAGCATCCATGACAGATAGCCACCCAACCTCTGCTTAAAAATCTCCAAGGAAGAGAGACCACCAGCTCCAGAGGGAGGCCGTTCCACTGATGAACAGCTCTTACTGTCAGAAAGTTTTTCCTGATGTTTAGTTGGAATCTCCCTTCTTGTAACTTGAAGCCATGGGTTCGAGTCCTACCCTCCAGAGCAGGAGAAAACAAGCTTGTTCCCTTTTCCATGTGACAGCCCTTGAGATATTTGAAGATGGCTCTCAAATCTCCTCTCAGTCTCCTCTTTTCTAGGCTAAAGATACCCCACTCTTTCAACTATTCCTCATATGGCTTGGTTTCCAGACCCTTGATCATCTTGGTCACCCTCTATTGCACACATTCCAGAGTGTCAATATTCTTCTTAAATTGTGGCACCCAGAACTGGACACAGTATTCCTCCTTTGGAACCCAGCAGGCTGCTGCTAGTCAGTGTAGGCCAGGGTTTCCCAAACTTGGGTCTCTAGCTGTTTTTGGACTACAGTTCCCATCATCTCTGACCACTGGCCCTGCTCCTTGAAAGATTTCATCAATGGTATCTCCGAATTTTTTATGCATCACTTTTTATGCATCACTAATACCAGTGTACTGGAAGAAGCAAAGATCACCAGTGCTGAAGCAATGATTCTTCAACATCAACTTTGCTGGACTGGTCATGTTGTTTGGATGCCTGATTATCATCTTCCAAAGCAACTACTCTATTCCGAACTTAAAAATGGAAAGCGTAATGCTGGTGGTCAACAAAAGCGGTTTAAAGACTCTCTCAAGGCAAATCTAAAAGAATGTAGTATAAACCCTGACAATTGGGAAACACTGGCTTGCGAGTGCTCCAGTTGGAGAACAGCCTTTACCAAAGGTGTCATAGACTTGGAAGATACTTGAACTCAGGACGAAAGGGCGAGACGTGCTAAGAGGAAGGCAGCTGGGCAAACCCTCACTGTGATCAACTCCCACCCAGAAACCTATGTCCCCACTGTGGAAAGACGTTTGGATCCAGAATTGGCCTCCACAGTCCCTTATGGACTCACTGTTAAGACTGCGTTCATGGAAGACCATCTTACTTGGCTACAAATGATTGCTGCTGAAGAAGAAGATTGAAGTTGTTGTCCAAAAACAGCTGGATGCCTAGGTTTGGGAAATCCTGGTGTAGACAATACTGGGTTAGATGAGATGAACCAAGGCAACCTCTTCTGCTCCTCTTACTTCCCAGCATGCACAGATGTAGTTTTAGGGTCCACAATTTAGTTTGGAGAAAGCGAATCCATAATTAGATTCCAGAATCAGAAAAGGACACCAGCATTCTGGGTCCCCTGTTAATGGGGCTATACATGGATGATGTGATGTCTGCAACCACCACACAACAGACGGTTTCAATAATTTCAGGTCAGCCCTGAGGCTGAGTTTTCTTGCCATGTTAACACAGGAGGTTTCTCTGTCTGTCTGTCTGTCTGTCTGTCTGTCTGTCTGTCTGTCTGTCTGTCTGTCTTTTCTCTCCCCTATCAGTGAGTGTTATTGGTGTATAAGACACTTTGCAGAGACACCTCCACCTAACTGACCCTGCTTTGAGATGCCAGTCTAAATTTTCAAGGGGCCAAGAAATGAACAATGTGCAAATGGAATTACTCGTACTTAAGCTTCATTTTGATTGCGAGGATAAGAGGTGGGTTTACAGAAGAGAAAGAATTTGCAGAATTTTGTCCAACCAGTTATGTGGATAGTTTGTAGATAATTCTTCATGGGAGGGAGGCAATAAATATTCTGGCCTAATCACCTGACTGGTGTGCAGCGGCAGAGCAAGCCGATTGGGTGCCTGGGGCGGTGGACCTGCCCTACACCCAGAGGCGGGGCCAGCCAGGGCAGGACACTCTGTGGGGCCTCCGAGGAGTCTGCAGCTGAGGGGGAGGTGGTGGGCAGACTGTTTAAGGCAGCATGGAGCCTGCGGGCGCCTAAGCCACTGGGCGTCACTCCCAGGAGAGATGTGTGGCTCGGGCGCACTGCAGACCCCACCGTGAGTGCTGCCTGGCATTTTGCCACCCCCCTCAGGGGGTGACACCTGGGGCAGACCGCCCCCACTGCACCCTTCTTCCTCTGCCCCTGCTGGTGTGTACTCCAAACTAGCCTTCATCAGTTTGGTGCCTTCTAGATGCCTTGGACTACAACTCCCATCCGCACTAGAGAACGCAACTGTATGGTCCTGTTAACTGGGGCTAATGGGAGTTGTAGTTCCAAACTCCTGGAGAGCACCAGGCTGACAAAAGTTTCCAGGACACCCGAAACAAGTTGTTTCTCATCATTGGAGTATAGTTTCTGATGAGGAAGACAATAATAGTCACAGTGGGGAGAAGGGCAGCTTCTTAAGACAGTCCTGGTCTCACCATCTTCCTTGCTCTGCCGCAGTGAAGGGACTCGCCCACCTCCCATTGCAACCCCTGTGCAGTCCTGGGCGGTGAGGTGGATGCGAAGAGGGGCCCTGACCTTTGCTCCGTCTGGCCGGCTGTCACTCCCTCTTGCTGGAGGCCCATTCATATGCACGGGGAATGGAATTCAATAAAACTCATTAACCTAACACCAGGCTGATAAGATGAGCGCCTGAGATGCTGCTGTCTCTCGCACACAAAGCTCCTCCAAGGCTCTGCCACAGCCAGATAATTGCTTCAAAGCCAGCACACAATGCATTTACAATGGAGGAGCTGATAGCGGCTGGACGTGGCAGACGACGCTGGAGAGGGCGGGGGACCGGAGGATGCCCCCTGTCTCCCTCTGAAGAACTCATCAAGGTGAACAAAACTGGGCTGGAAGAGGAGGAGGAGGAGGAGAGAAAAGGGAGGGATGGACCAGGTGGAGCTGGCCAGTGGAGCGCTGCCTTAGTGAGGAACCCCTGGTTCCACATGGGTGAGGCTGGATTTTGCTAAATTAATATGTTTCCCCGTCAGAGACAGCTCCTGCTATGACTCCAGAGCTCCTACTATGAAGCCTGTTTTTCAGTGCAAAGTGGTAAAGAACAGAATGCCCCTAAGCACGTGCAAAATATATTTTCCCTCACCTAAGTGGGATGTGTGGTGTCCCATTTCTGCAAGGCTGATGTGCCAGTCTGGAAAGGAGAGGAGTTCCCGTTCCCTTGCAGATCTGCTAATGTGGCCATTTTTGGAGAAGGGGTGTGCCTAGTGGCTTCTTTGCTTGAGCATCCTCAGCCGCAAAAAGCAGCGAGTTCCTTTCCTTAGACGTCCCCTGTGGAATCCACCTGCCTACAGCAGACAAATCAAAGAACGGGGACAAAAATGTTGAATAAACCTAGCACTATGTTATTTTTGGTAAAAGGTGCAAATCTTTTTGAATGCAATTGCATTGTGCAAATCTTTGTAAGTGGTGTTGAGAGCCTCTTTGGGCTATTAAGTGGGACGAACGGAGTAGCAGTAATAATAATAATAATAATACAAATTCTGTAACTGCCTGGATGTCCTTGGCTGAGTTTTGTGACTCAGTTCTCCTTCCCCCCAATCTCTTTATTGCTGCTTTTCCTGGCTGCCAATATGAAACAGGTGCCTTGGTGTTTGAGTGCCAGAGGAAGGAAAGAGATGAATGCAAGAGAGAATCCTTTAAGCCACCACCTTTTGTGGATGAAATCTAGAGGACAGAGGAGGGATGCATGGTCATGAAAGTGCAGAGGTCTTAATTGTCAAGGAAAATGCAGAAGAGAAAATGGTATGTAGTTTTCCTTGCCTCTCCCTCCAGTGTGAAGTCCCCCCCCCCCAATGTAGATTGTTTCATGTGCTTTGAGATACGTGGCTTTGAAGACAGCACTACCGACCTCTCTACTGGGAGCTAGGATGATTCCTTGGCAATAAATGTTTTGAGGTGACTAAATCTGGGGAGCATTCCAAGATGTTTCCCTCCACATTAACTAGAACCCTCTCAAGTAGCTATACAGCAGCCTCTTCCAGAGCAGAAGTTTCGTCTGCAGCATCAAGGTACGGTCCTGGGCCAGGACAAGAGGAAGCAGAAAGGCAAAATGTCATGGATCTTTAAAAGCAGAAATGAAACGGCACAGAGTGAGTCAGTGCAGACACCAAGAGAGCTGTGGTATCTGTTTGCACCCAGACCAGTTCAGCATCAGCGTGCCAGTGCTGCGAAGTTGTTGCTGTGGAGGCAAGTGGCTTGGCTGTGTTTCAGCAACAAAGAGAACACAGGAAGCTGTCTTATTCTGAGTCAGAGCATCGGTCCTTGAAAGCCTAGAGACAGGGCTTTTCCTAGCTCTACCTGGAGACACCAGGGATTGAACCTGGGACCTCCTGCATGCAGCAAGGCAGATCTCTACCATGGAGCTACGGCCCTAGGGCCAAGTTAGCCTTCAACTTATTGACCATGTTGAAGCAGATGAAAGCAAGCAGTATGAAAGCATGAACCCTTAGAGCAGCAGTTCTCAACCTGTGGGTCCCCAGATGTTGTTGGACTACAACTCCCATCATCCCTGAGCTCTGGCCTTGCTAGCTAGGGGTGATGGGTGTTGTAGTTCAACAACATCTGGGGACCCACAGGTTGAGAAAGGCTGCCTTAGAGGTTCTTCAGGATAAGGCTGCCAGGTCATTCATTCCCAAAGAGGAGTTATTCCAAGGGTGATTTCTAATAAAGTCATGTTGAATTTGCTAAGAATTCTTCTTGGCTCTGATCAGTTAAAAAGTGTAAGAAGAGAACCATAGCACTCATAGCAGTGAGCCGAGGTACCCAGGGATGCAGAAGACCTGGCCCAGCCCAGCCCAGCTCCATCACACGACAAACAGCTCACTAGCAGAGGAACATCCTTCTCTTTAAAGGCCTGACAGTACCAATGTCCTGCATCCTTTATGCTCATAGTGCTCCACAACTCAGGAACTGAGAGGTGTGAAAGTGCATTGGTTAGTCTGCACCACCAGGTATAAACATGGCCAGGATCATGCTGAATGGAACAGAAGGCTGTAGATTTTTTTGGTCATCCTGCTACTGGGCAAGCCAGTCAGCCAGAGCAGGGACTCAACTATATTAGTAAAAAAAATGTTTTAAATGCATTATAAACATGCAACACCAGATGGCGCTGTAGAGCACAAAACTTTTCTATGTGATTTTAGATAGGGTTTTTTCCCTTTTGTTATAACTTTCACCCCCGCCCCTGTGCGCAGATCCACCCCAGGTTGGGAGGAATTGAACTCTCACATAAGCTCCCTTTGCTTCTTCACCATGTTTTTGACACAGACATACAACCACCCTGGCTTGGAGATGGCAAGAGGATAAGTCACCTGCATAGTAAGGATAAAATATTCAATATCAGGAGTGAGTTTTTAAACTCTCCAGGGATGCACTGTTTGGTGGCAAGTCCCAACTTGTGTGTGTGTGTGTGTGTGTGTGTGTGTGTGTGTGAGAGAGAGAGAGAGAGAGAGAGAGAGAAATGGTGATAGCCACTGCCATACGGGACAATTTCAGGGCAATTTAACACAATCTCCAATAATTTGTTAAGTGGAGGCAGATGTGCATCCATATTCATTTCCAGTAACCTAAGGCGTCACAATGATCAGCCAAGCTGGGCTTGCCGAGACACTCAAGATCCAAGACTGCCGTCCCCAAAAACTGTAGGTAGGAAGTGATGCGAAAGCAATAACAGCAATGAAAAAGAGATCCCTTTCTCCCACTGGAGGGAAAAGTCATCTCTTGTCAGAACATCTGCAAGGAACAGAAGGTGAAATAGCTTCTCTGAGCTGTGGATGCTTGAGACATGGCAGGAGCAGAACCAATGGCAAAAGGCATCCTCAGGGGCAGAAGTAGGTAGCTGGGAGCCAGCCTGAGACTTCCAGTGTCCAGGGCTTATAACAGCCCATGGGTGTAGGCAAGGGGAGCAGGGAGGGGCAGCTGCCCCCTAAATCAACAAAAAAATCAATAAAAATACATAACTAACTCAGGTTCTTCCCCCAGTAACAAAAGGCCTGCCCCTGCTAACAAAAATCCTGGCTATGCCCATGTAACAACCTCTTGCACAGTCCTAATGTTTGTCCCAACCTCTCTGGGTCTCTATTCCACCAGCTTTTGCCTGGTGGCTCAGCTGTGTCCCAATCTGGACAGGGATAGCCAAACGTCTGCCATCTATGCTCTGGTAACCTCTAGGTTAGATTACTACAACACATTATATATGTGGCTGCTTCTGAAGACAGTTTGGAAACTTCAGCTGGTGCAGAATTCAGTGGCTAGGTTGCAGGACAGTTTGAGCGTATTACATCAGTCCTGGCCCAACTGCACTGGCTACCAATTAGTTTCTGGGCCCAATTCAAAGTGCTGCTTTGGATCGATAAAGCCTTAAATGGCTCAGGACTGCAATACAGTGGTACCTCTGGTTACGTACTTAATTCATTCCAGAGGTCCGTTCTTAACCTGAAACTGTTCTTAACCTGAAGCACCACTTTAGCTAATGGGGCCTCCCGCTGCCACCATGCAATTTCTGTTCTCATCCTGAAGCAAAGTTCTTAACCCGAGGTATTATTTCTGGGTTAGCAGAGTCTGTAACCCGAAGGGTATGTAACCCGAGGCACCACTGTACCTCAAGGACAACTTCTCCCCATTTGAACCAACCCAGACACTGTGATCATCGTGTGAGGTCCTTCCTTGTGTGCCCCCTCCGTGAGAAGTTTGGAGGTTGGCAACACGAGAATGGGCCTTTTCTTCAGTGGCTCCCCATTTGTGCAGTGCTCTCCCCAATGAGACTTGCCTGGCACCTTAATTATACATCTTTAGGCACCAGGCAAAAATGTTCCTCTTCAGCCTTTGGCTGATTAACATTCTATGTCCTTTTAAATGTGTTTGTGGGAGTTGTTATTGGTTTGTTTTGTTCTTGTTTTATTGTGCATTTTGTGTTTTTATGCTGTGAACTGCCCTGAGATCTTCAGATCAAAGGGTGATATACAAATTTAATTAATTAGTTAATTGATAATACAGGATAATGGACTTCTCTCCCGAGGAAGGAGGGGCATGGATTCCCAGACACCACATTAACAGGATCAGCTCTGGTAACAAAAGTAATATTAATGATCATAATAATTTAATGTATTTATATTCTGCCTTTCTCTGAAATTGGGGCTCAAGGTGGCCTATAACATTTAAAAAACATCGTTATAAAGTACAAAGCAATAAAAACACACTGGTTAAAATACATTAAAATAGATTTAAAAACAGCATCGAAGTACAGTTTGGCCTCACATCAGCCCAGTGTTCAGTGTCATCTGCACCTTATTTTTCAAAAGCCTGTCAGAAGAAGAAGCTCTCAGCCTGCCAGCAGAAGACTAACAAAGCAGGAGCCAACCTAACCTCTCTTGGGAGGGAATTCCACAATATGGGAGCAGCCATTTGTGTACTTGTTGGGAGTGGAACTGGCTCACTGGCTTCTGAAGGTCTCCAGTCTCACCCTAGGAGGCTCAGCAGGTGAGCATTTGGGGGGTTCACCAAGTGGTGTCAAGTATTATTAATGTACACATCAAAATCCCTTTTGCAGGTACTGTAGTAGTTTGGCAAAGTTGTGGCAGCAGCTGGATCTGGCTCTTGGTACAGGGGACCCCACAGAAGAGAAAGGAATATATTTTGGGGAGCTGAGGAGTCTTTTGGGTGCATTTGTAGAGCATAAAGTTTCCATAAAGGAAACTTACATTCTGCATGAAGAGGAGCCACGTTTTGTGGCCGAGCCATTATGTAGGCTGGTTTTGATGATGCCTCTTGGAGGATTCACCCAACCACCACCTGAGACACAGCTGATGGTGGTCAGTCCACTCTGTAGGCTCATATGTCCCAAATATGTCCATTACAAGGGGCCTGACATTTGACCAGATGAAGTTGTTTGTTGAAATGGTTTCATGGACTACCCAAAATTAAGAATATGTGTAAGTTGCAGAATAGGCTGATATACATTCTGCAGGATAACATTCCTATTTTCCCCACAGGAAGAAAGGAAGTTATACACCCACATTCACCTCCATAGCCAAGAGGAAGCATCCTATCTGGTGCAGGAACTTCGGGGGGAAGGCAGCCTGGATTTCAGGACCACAGACAGCTCCAAAAGCACAAGTTGCTGTGACACTGTTCTCTGCCAGCCTTACGTTGTGTTCATTATTGTCTCACATTGAATATAATTGACCTGTAGAAATCCATTTTTGATCTGAAAATAAAGATGATGTATGTTAACAACAGCAGCAGCAGCAGCAGCAGCTTCAAAATAGATGGAAGATTTGTAACTCCAGTTCAGATTAGTGTTCCTAGGTGCCACCTTGAGCCCCACCTGAGGAGTGTGACTTTGAAACTGGGCAATCCCCAGCAAGCACCCCCCCCTCTGTGTGTGTCTGTCTCTGTCTCCCCCCCACCCTTCCCCCCCTTCTCTGGCTTCTGTCTCTGAGCCTTGACTATATCTTCTGAGGCTGGGGTTAGGGCACATCCATGCACTTGTTTCAGCATCAATGCTTCAGAAGATGTTCAGGAAACCATTTGAGCAACTTACCCAGAATCCCTGGGAATCTGTGACTGATTGTCAATGTTTAGCTGGTAATATTGTGAGGTTTAGCTGCTGATAACGTTGCAGTGTTTAGTTGGTGAGTTATGGTGATGTTGAAAACCACATATTGCCTTTACACACATTGTGATTTGTGATATATTGCCAGCTCAAATATTATGAAACAATTATCACAATGTGAACTTCAAACCGGTTTTGGACGATATATTGATATATCACCCAGCCCTACTTTAGATGTGTCCCTTGTTCTCACTCTGTGACACCAATCATCCAAATTACAACAGACAAAAAAAGTGAGGGACCCTTCCTTTAATCTGTTGGTGCACAGAAGCCAGATGCCGTGTGAAGAGCATGCCCTATCCTGGGGGGCCAGTTCATGACTTACATGCACACCAACCCTTCGTTTTTCCTCACCCTTGATGACTGATTCCACTGAATAGCATTGTATGCAAGGAGACAGGCAGGCTCTTCACACATGTATATCCTGAACTTCACATTGTGGTCATCAGGAGATGATAAACCTGCAGGCGAGGACCCTTCCCCTACTGCAGTACCTCAGAAATGTTGCAGCCCTTCTCCCCCTTAATTGATCTGCTGCAAAGCCAAGCCATTTCTGCCCTACAATTACTCTGAAAGCTCTTTTGAATTCAGGCACCTGAAACATTGACAGCAGGAAGCTATTTAAGAGATGCTGCTTTGGTGTTGCTGTTGTTAGGATTTCTTACCCACATTTCACCATGAGGCCCAGGGCAGCTTATGACAATAAAATAAATAATAATAATAATAATAATAATAATAATAATAATAATAATAATTTTTTATTTATACCCCGCCCTCACCGGCCAGAGCCGGGCTCAGGGCGGCTAACACCAGTAAAATTACAATAAAAACATAATGAGGGGGGGGGGAAACAATTTAAAATACGGGTTAAAATACAATTTAAAACGCAGCCTCATTTTAATAGTAGCCCATAGATCAAAACCATAAGGGGAGGGAAACATAAGGGTCAGACTGAGTCCAAACCAAAGGCCAGGCGGAACAGCTCTGTCTTGCAGGCCCTGCGGAAAGATGTCAAATCCTGCAGAGCCCTAGTCTCTTGTGACAGAGCGTTCCACCAAGTCGGGGCCAGTACTGAAAAGGCCCTGGCCCTAGTTGAAACCAATCCAACCACCTTGCAGGATTGAAAACGGTTAAAACAAGTTACCGTCAAGAGAAGCGGGTGAACCCTAATATACATATATATCTCAGGTGTCAAAGAACAATGTAAAGGACAAGTCTTCATTATATGGTGAAAACTACAGAATGAAGGTGCCAGAAGCATCTATATTGGGAGGGAATTCTGCAATTTAGAAGCTGTCTCTCTGTTGGGCCTCCCTGAGCTTCTGAGGGTGATGAAAATATCAAGAGTGTCCCCCCCTGCCGATCTTAACACCTTGGAGGGTCTGTAGGAATGGAGGTTGCCATTCAGATATTCTAAGTTATTTGGTGATGTGTTTCAAAGAATTGCTGTGAGATTCTGAATTTCTGAGACCAAATTGAATGATGAGGTGTCCTTGCATCTTTGATGACCCGTCCCTTCACCCTTGGCTTCCTGGTCTCTCCACATGGCTCCTATTCCTCTTCTAATCTACCTCTGTTCAGCACCCTCACAGTCAAGAGCTAATCAGGGCAGCGCATTTTGACATAGCATCGGAAATCTTTAAGCTGCCTGACAAACCCATTCTCTCTCCCCCCCCCCCCTGTCAACCTCTATACAAGGGTTGAATAATTTACTGCTGAATATTAGACTCGGATGCTATCCTCTTCCCTCAGTCCAGAAGCCTGAACTCTGGGCACCTTTTCTGCTCTGGGGGATGTGCCAGCCCATGGGAGTTGATAAGCCTCCATGGCAGCCGTATCCAGGTGCATGATGGGAAGATGGCTGCCGGTCAGGAAAGCCTAGCATAAATCAAGAGGCAATCGATGTCAGTCAGCCACAGGTGACACCCGCTGCTAATCACATGACAGGTGAATAAACACAAAGGCTCTTGATTTGTGTTATCAGGGTTTATCTTTTCTATTAATGGCTTTCTAAATTGGTGGCACTGGAGCAAGAAAACCCAATTTGAACTCCGAGCATGCCTGATTATGACTGTAATAACCTCAGCTAATAAGAATATGATGTGGGGTTAGGCCAGGAAAGAAAACACATTTCTCATTAGCTTTTTGATTAATTACTCCCCGCACTTTCCTAAGGGGACCTGGTCGAGACTGACTGCCTCGCCTTGTCATGTGGAGAAGAGGCTTACCTTAACTTAATCATTTTCCTCAGTGACATTTTGACAGTAGGTTTCAATTAATCCCTTGTCAGCTGGAGGCATCGCTCCTCTCCCCTTAGCAATCTTGGCTCTGGTTGTAGGAGTGAGGGGACCTCCCCCCCCCGCCAAGTCAGGCAGGACTTGCATCACTGCCCCTCTCCCCCCACAAGGGGCTTCCTTGGTTGGTGTGCCGACCATCACTAGACCCATTGCTGTTGCATACAGGAGTCAGGAAAGGAAAGCTACATCTTCTCACAACCTTTGACCAGGGGTGTAGCTAGCTGCTCCGGCACCCAGAACGGTGGGGGCGGGGTGAGCCATGCTGTGCTGATCTGCCCTGGCAGGGGGGGGGGTGGCACGGTGAGCTGCCCACAGCTGCTCCCATTTCGGGCGGGCAGCGTGGGGCCCTGAGCTACTGCGTCATTCCCAGGAGAGACACAGGGCCTGGGCGCACCGCAGGACAGGCCCCATGGTAAGTGATGCCCCCCACGGTGTGCGATTTTGTCACCCTCTCAGGGGTGACACCCGGGGCGGACCGCACCCTCCTGCCTTTGACTTCCTTGTTCTTGTTTATAATAATAATATTTTTTTAAAAAATTTATACCCTGCCCTTCCCGGTTCAGAAAACCGGGCTCAGGGTGGCTAACAACAAATTTAAAACACTTAATTGTAGAAGCAGCATAAAATACAGTATAAAAACATGAATAACAATAAAATTCAAAGGTCAGAAATCAATTTGGGGGAAATCCATCTAATAAGCATCAGATAGTCACCAGGGCTAGCTGGCTGAATTAGTCCTACTTGGGCCAGCGAGGAGGCCAGGGGAGAATTAGCTGTGGGGTCTCAGAGCGGGTAATCTTCATAAAAGGGGAGGGGGAGGGAAGAGAAGCGAAATAAAAGACCAGGCTGAATTCAAATTAAAGGCCAGGCAGAGTAGCTCTGTCTTACAGGCCCGACGGAAGGAGGTTAAATCCTGAAGGGCCCTAGTCTCATGGGACAGAGCATTCCATCAGGTTGGAGCCATCACTGAAAAGGCCCTGGCCCTGGTGGATGATAGTCTGACTGATTCTGGTGGATGTGGTCACCCGGGGGGCGGAGGGAGATCAGATAAGGCTGGAACCAACACCTCAAGAACATAGATCCAGAACCTCAGAACTATTTTGGGTGGTTTCCCGAATCTTGTGAGAACCTGGCATGCATCTATCTAGAGCAGTACCTTGTGTCTCACCATCAGTTGCTCCCATGAAGATCACAGGCAGTATGTGAAGGTGACAGAGGGTCTCTCCAGCTGCCTCTTTGCCAGCCAGTGGCACTCAGGTTTTTCTTTTCTGAGGCGCCACTTTGCTGTTGTCACCCACGGTCAAGTGGTACAAGGGACAGGAAAACCTCCCCTTAGCTATTCAGATATGGCAAACATGCCTTCCACCTCCAGGTGTGAAAATCGCACAGTATCTATCAAGTCCCTTCATTGCACGCTAAGAGCAGTGTTACTGCAGCATCTTAAGTTGCAGGAGGGGAATAAAACCTGACCCCCCAGCAGGTCCCTCATGACTAAGGCAGGGCATTCCTGTCCTGGTGATGTCTCCCACTCTTCTTGTGAAGCAAGACTGACACCCAATGGCCAGTGAAGGGAGCCTGACTGGTGTGCTGGTGCCTGAAGGAAACATCTGTTTCTGCACAGCACAGTGATTTGAGATGGAAAGGTGGAAGAAAGGGATCTCGGGAGTGCGGAGGGCAAATGCTTCCAAGACTGCGGTATCCTTGGAGAGTCCAATTGCATCTTGCTGCAAGTTTAAGGGCTGCCATAATGCCTGCACTCACTCTGGCAAAAAAAATATAATAAATCCTCATTTTCTTTGCCAGACAAGAGCAAAGACGAGTGGACTGAGCAGGGTTCTTCATGCAGCCCGCTAATTAATTGGCAGCGCTGATTAAAAGATTAATGACGCAAGAAGGATGAGCGGAGTTGGGATGTTACGGGAAGTTTGTCTTGCAGCCTCGTGGAGGAGGTGTGCAGGGGGACCGTTTCTCTGCGCATCGGCAGGTGCAGCCAAAATGTGCTAGCAAGGAAAGATGTTTTGTATGGATTTGCACTTGATGGGTTTCCCAGAGCTGCAGGGGACGTATTGCACTGGATAAAGATAAGCGTACACAAACAGGGGATAACCCACGATCAGCTGAGCAACATGCGAGAAAGAGCTGGCCAATTTTAGTAATGCAATCCATCAACTCAGAGTGCTTTGATAATTAGGTTGATTTCTGATTGGTGTTCCTGCCCCTTCCCCCCACCACCATTTCAGGTTGTCCCTGTAGTTCATTTTTTCCTCTATTTAAAACTTGTGATCTGTTTCCTCTGTGAATGTGTCAATTTTCCCCTCTCAGCCACCTGCTTGTGTTCTGCCTTCCTTGGCTGAATTATAATATCCTTTGCTTTGAGCCCTTTCTGTACCCCATGACCTTGAAGGCTGCCTCCTGATAAGCAGGGTGGGGCAGAGGCGATAAAATAAGGTTACCAGATTTTTTTCAATGAATCCGGGGACACTTTTCAATGTCAATGGATTATGCATGGGGTCTGATTTGTAAATCCAGGTACTGTCCCAGGAAACTGGGACACCTGGTAACCTTAAAGGTAAAGGTACCCCTGCCCATACGGGCCAGTCTTGCCAGACTCTAGGGTTGTGCGCCCATCTCACTCAAGAGGCCGGGGGCCAGCGCTGTCCGGAGACACTTCTGGGTCACGTGGCCAGCGTGACAAGCTGCATCTGGCAAGCCAGAGCCGCAGATGGAAATGCCGTTTACCTTCACGCTAGTAAGCGGTCCCTATTTATCTACTTGCACCCGGGGGTGCTTTCGAACTGCTAGGTTGGCAGGCGCTGGGACCGAGCAACGGGTGCGCACCCCGCCGCGGGGATTCGAATCGCCGACCTTTCGATCGGCAAGCCCTAGGCGCTGAGGCTTTTACCCACAGCGCCACCCGCGTCCCATCTGGAAGACCTTGAAAAGAGCCCATCTCATGGTCCAGACCGGCTGTGCTGGGTGCTGCCTGAGATTATCCTGCCCAGGAGCAAGCTCTCCCTCGCAATGGGAGCAGCCCCTTCCAAGCGGCTGTTTTCATCCCGTGGTTTTTGCATGGTAACTAGGCATAACCTCAGCAACACGCACTGTCGCTGAGTAAAATGTCGAATTAATTTTCCTCTGGATCACCCTGCTACCTTTTGACATTTCTGCGGCTGTTGTTCAAACACTAATTGCATTATGAGTCCTGCTGCTCTCCTTTCCACAAATCTTAGCTGTCTTCGGTGCCACTGGGCGTCTTTATCCTGCTGTTTACAACAGCCCCATAGAAAAGCTGGGCTTGGGAATTATGGCCTCTGAGTGCAAGGAGAGGGCAAGTGGGGTCATCTGTGCAGCATCCTCCCAGCTGGTGAGCCTCGTCTCCTGTTGCCTTCGCACTCAGCCAATATTGAAATAATCCTCCATAGATGACACTATGATTGTACCACTCTCCTTTTTAAGCCTTCCCCAGGGGTCTTCCGCTTCTTTCTGCATCCACTTCAGTTTTGCAGTCTGTACATTCAAGGCTCCCCATCTTCTTCCCTCTGACAACAGCCCATTTTTCACATGACAACGTTTCTAAAGTCACCACAAAGTGGTTTTACAGCATGGCCAATATTTTGTTTGACAGCCCCTGGTGCTCCCACACTGGAGAGAACTCTAGTTTTTAATATTCCCCCCCTCCCCACTGAGGTCAAATACCACTTCTCACTATGTGATGGTGCAAAACAAGAATGAACATTTAATCCCTGCCCCCCTGATTTTAAGGGGATATGTAGAAATAAAACATTAACACAAATATAACAATGACTAATCTTTTCCCCCACCCAACTCCCTCTTTCTCCTGACAGCTGCAGTTTTACAAAGACAGAGGATGTTTATACACCATTTGCTAGAGTCCAAGATCAAATAATGTTCGAGATTTAGATTTCAGATGACAAGGAATGGGAGCTGTGGTCTGAGAATGCAGTCAAGTCAGGGCCGGACAGAGGCTATATCGTTTTGTCTATCATGATATCCAGATTTGCAATGCAGCATGTGAGAGCTTGTCTGTGAGTCTGTGATCACTGATGTATGAAATAAACCTCTACCATGTCGCAAAGAAAGTATCTGGTTTCCCCTTTCTTCAGGAGACTGTGATGCTGTGGGTGATCTTCTCAGCTATTGCCAGTTTCCAAATATTATTATACTACAAATCTGGTGTACAACATTTTTAAAGTCCTTCCATGTTTGGGCTATCGCCAGGTGTGTGATAGCCAGAAGGAACATTAGTTATTCTTTATTTTCGAGTTGTTTGTTGTCCCCCTTGGAGATGGAAAAAAAAGAATCAATAGTGGGGTAAAAAATACTGCCCATTTGTTTGTTTATTATAGCACCCTTCCTCTGCAGATCTCAGGGTGATTCACAAAATACAGAATAAAAACAAGAACAAGAACAAACCAAACCAAACCAAACCAATACCCCCCCCCCCCACATTTGAAAGGATATAGGATGTTAGTCAGCCACATTTTTGCCTGGTACCTAAAGGTGTATAATGAAGGCACCAGGTGAATCTCGCTGGAAGGAGCATTCCACAAAAGGGAAGCCACTGCAGAAAAGGCCCATTCCCGTGTTGCCACCCTCCAGACCTCTCATGGAGGAGGCACACAAAGAAGGGTCTCAGGTGATGATTGTGGGGTCCGGATAGGTTCGAACAAGGAGATGCAGTCCTTGAGGTATTGCAGTCCTGAGCTATTTAAGTCATTATAGGACAAAAGCAACACTTTGAATTGGGCCCAGGAACTAATCGGCAGCCAGTGTAGTCGGGCCAGGATTGGTGTACTATGCTTGGTCACAGAATTCTGCGGCAGTTTCCGAGCTGTCTTCAGAGGTAGCCCTACGTAGAACGCTAACTGAGAGGTTACCAGAGCATAGATGACAGTAGTTAGGTTATCCCTGTCCAGAAAGGGATAAGACACTCCACTCCATTGAGGCCACTGGAGCCTCAACTGACAGAAAAGGATCCAGAAGTATCCCCAAACTACATACCTGCTCTTTAAGAGGGAGTGTAATCCCATCAAGAGCAGGCAACCTCCCATCATCTGGACCAGGGAACTGCCTACTAACAGTGCCTCAGTTTTATCTGGATGGAGCTTCAATTTGTTGGCTCTCATCCATGGGCATAGACAGGGAGGGTGGGGCAGCTGCCTTCTAAATCAAGTAAATAAATAAAAATCATGTCACAGATAGCTCTCAGTTCTCCCCTCCATAAATCCTGCCCCCTTAACATAAATTCTGGCTATGCCCATGCTCTCATCCAGTCCATTAGCAAGGCAATACAATGTTCCAGTACATCACCTGCTGCATCTGCAGATGTAAAAGAGTAGAGCTGTGTGTCATCAGCAAATTGCTGACCATGTACTCCAGAACTCTGGATGACCCCACTCAGTGGTTTCAGGTAGATGTTAAACAGCATGAGGGATCAACCATAACCTGTGGAACCCCACATTGAAGGCTCTACGGGGCCGAAGAGCACTCCCGAAGCATCACTCTCTGGAAGTGTCCATCCAAGTAGGACTGGAAGTGCCACACACTTGGACAGCCACTCCAGAAGGGTAAAAAAGTAACCTGGGTGGTCCAGTCAAAGGCAACTATGGGGTGCAGTGCTCATCTTGCTTCAGGCTGAGGGAGCTGGCGTTTGTCCACAGACAACTTCCCAGGTCATGTGGCCACCATGACTAAACCGCTTCTGGCACAACGGGACACCGTGACGAGTGTCAGAGCGCACGGAAACACCGTTTACCTTCCTGCCACAGAGGTACCTATTTATCTACTTGCACTGGTGTGCTTTTGAACTGCTAGGTTGGCAGAAGCTGGGACAGAGCAATGAGAGCTCACCCTGTCATGGTCATGTGGATTCAAACCTCCAACCTTCTGATCAGCAAGCCCAAGAGGCTCAGTGGTTTAGACCACAGCACCACCTGCAATCTGAAGGATACTATGGTCAGTGGTAACGAAAGCTGCTGAGAGGTCAAGGAGAATTAACAAGGGCACCTTTCCCCTGTCTCTCTCCTGGCAGAGGTCATCATACAGGGCAACCCTGTAGTTTTGATTATTTATTTGGCTACAGCACTGCAGAATAATCTGACCTTTCTGCAAGCATCCTCTCCAGCATGTGGGTGTCATGTAGCCACTTAATTTAACTAATGCAGAAACCACCCCAGTAAGCCACTGAGCTGATCGCTGCTAGACTGGATGGCAAGCTAGAGGTATTTTGGGTTGGTGTCCAGCTGAGGGAGGAGTGTGGAGGGAGGTTCACAATCAACAGAGATGAACAATCCATGAAGCGCTTCATTTTATAGTTTGTTCTAAAACAAGATCTGAAATGTGGAACTGGTCCCATATGGACACATGATCAGATTTCCTCTTTGGAGGCTCATCATCTTCCTTAGCCAATTCAGTGTCAAGTCTTGTTGCAATAGCAATGCCCCCATGTTTAAAATCCTCCAGGTTTGGCAAAGGCAGAGTGTTGTTAATCTGAGCAACTGCAGCCAGACTCTCTAGACATCAGGAGAACAAGGGAAAGGAAGGGAAAGGGCATATCGGGATCCATCTGAGTGAAAGGGAGTTTCACGTGATGAGCGTGTAACTGTGCTTGACGGCTCAATGTGAGAAGGATTTGCTCTGACAGCCAGCCTGAACGGCAGTAAGTCCACTCCTAGGTGCCTGGCAGTTGATGAACGATGACACAATCAACCAAGCATGCACCGAGAAGAGACAGGATTACAACCCAAATCCCTCTCTTGTTTGTGTAGCTCCAGCCTCCAGGAGCCAGCCTCTGGCTTGTGTTCCTGTGCATCTTCCAGTTGGGAGACCTCCACTTTTAGTCTGGGGAATTTGCAAGTGGGACACACTTCTGCTATGGGAAATGCCAGCAGAATCCTTACCTTGGTGAGAAGAAGACCACTCTACCAGTAGTAACTGACAACTGAAAAGAGCTTCCCTTTTCACTTCTCCCAGTCCTGGATGTTTAGGGCAAGCAAGAGGGACTGATGAGTTGTGCTCTGCTCAGATGGACACTGTTGATGACTAAATGGAGTAGGATAACATGGCTCGATTTGGGTAGGTAGCTGTGTTGGTCTGACGCAGTCTAAATAAATAAAAAATTAGGTGTCTGAAGAAGTGTGCATGCACATGAAAGCTTATACCCAGAACAAACTTAGTTGGTCTCTAAGGTGCTACCGGACATTTTATTTATTTTTTATTTATTTCAATAGCTCGATTCAGCAAAACTACTGCTGTCATCTTTCTTATATTCTAAGACAGCAATTTTCAATCATGCTATCCATTTCAAGGGATACCTTCCAAGTCAACATGTCTGGGGAGGATATCCTGAGAAATAGTCATGGAATCCCAATACTTTGCAAAGGATTCTGGTACCTGCTCAGTATCTGGCCTGTGGCAACGCCCGTGACTCTTGGGTCCCATGGTTACTTTGCATGAAAGGGGGCTAAGGCTCTTTTCATTGCCCATAGTTCTGGGCAAGCTGCCTTTTTAGGGAAGCTCATTGTGTGTTATTTCTGATCTCTCTGAAGAACCTCTGACCAGTTTCCAGGGAGCACCAGGGATTCCCATCATGGCACACTTTGAACACCACTGTCCTAAGACATGGGACTGAACATCATTGAGTTAGGAGAAAGTTGTAGACCTTCTACCCTTTGCTAAAGTGGGGACTGTCACCTGCAAAATGGCCAGGAGCTGCTATTATTTGGATGAAGGACTATAAGGACAAAGCTGATGGCACCACCACAACACTAATGAAGGTTCCTGCAAAACTAACTGGAAGATGTTTAACAAAATATGAATTCCAGGCAGTTTATGAACACGAGCTTTAAGGAGGAGACATTTCACAGTCACATATCTGCCTGACCTGGCAAATGGGTCTTCCTTGCTTCACATATAGACTGTTAGCCTGATCTTAATCAGGGGAGGGCAGATTTCAGGGGGTCTACCTTATGTTTTATTTCTTTGTTTAATGCATCTATTTAGGAACCATATAAATGGCTTGAACAAAAGCTCTCTAAGCAGTGTACAAATACTATCCTACATAAAACATGGCTAAAATCCATGCACCAATTAGAACAAACCTCCGCCGAATAAAAAGAGAGGTAAAACCAGCAACAGTTCTAAAAAAATAAATATAGGCAACTAGATCATGTGCCTAGATAGGCTTGCCCAAACAGAAAAGTTTCTGTTCCTAAAGTGATATAGTAAGGGTACCTGCTTAATGTCAATAGGTAGGGAGTTTCAGAGCAAAGGTGCTGCCACACTAAAGGAATGACTCCTTGCAAATGTAGAAAGTGCAATATGTGGCCAGTTCCACATATCAAGATTCACCAAGTGAATCTACAGGCGCAAAATGCATATGCATAGAATGGGAGAATTCTGAAACCAGGAATTTGGTTTGCATTCCAGAAATGAACCGAGCTCATAGCCCATCCACACAAAAATCCACTTCTGGCTACACCCCCTCCCTCAGTCCAACCATTTTTCATTTCAGCAGCATTAATTTAGAAGGGGCAGATAGTGTTGCAGCTCTTGCTAAATAATTGGGATTCAGAAATCTTTGCTGATCTATTTCAGATCACCAGAGACCTACCAGTGGACCCCAACTTATATCTTGCCCACTTCTACCTTAAAACACATTTTCTTTAAGCCTTAAACCCCACACATACACTAAGTAGAAGCAGAGAATCATGGCCACCCAACCCCAGACCGCTCACCATTCCCCTCCTCCCCTTTTCTTCCTAACCTAGCATTGTATACAACACTAATGTCTCACAACAAATGAAACTGATCTGTAGAAAACACAACTTGAAACAGGAGACAATGCACATATTTTATAAACTAAGAAATCTTTAATAAAAATATATTTAAACACACACACACACACACACACACACACACACACACACACACACACACAGATAAAGGAAATAGACTTGCACTCTGGTAAAAGAAAGCAGCCCCAGCAAAGAGTCCATTTCCCCCCCAGATGTGAGGAGTGACCCACCCAAACCCAATGAACTTCTCCCTTCCTCTTCCTTTCAAGAAAAGTTTGAATAGCCAGACGGTCCATTTGCATGCAGGGCTCTCACTCCCTGCTGGAAACGTCTCTGATGGGCACCGACATCTCTGTCCGTGGTGCTGAAAGAATAAGTGATGGATATATTTATGCTTCCATCCAGCAGCCTGTATCGAAGCAGACACTTTAATCTATTCAACAACAACTCAAGGATTAAAAAGTTGCTGGCAAATCAGAGCCCCAAATTGGTACGAGAGAGTTGCTTGTCAGTTGACAAATCGTGTTATAAAGCTGGCTTTGCGTGGCCTCCATCAGGGCACAAGTCTTCATCCAGCAGCCCAGCCCACCCCCTGCTTCCGTTCTTTATTCCACACAAGCCCTTGCTATCATTTCCCCCCATTTCAATCATTCATAAGCTATTTCATATTGAGCCACAAAGATCACACAGCACGGCGCCACAGTTAGGAGGTCCTGGTGTGTTTGCTCTCTTTTGGCACCCTTCATTTCTCTCCGCCTCTATCACTTTGTTCTTTCCTGAGCTGAGTCCTCCATAATAGGCCTTCCAATCAGGGGCCGGTTACCTGTTTGCTTTTTGGCAGGCCGTGGCTGTTTGCAAGCACACGATCTATGCTTGTGTTTGCAGGAAGTGAGGATGCTGTGACAGCCGCTGGTGTCAATGGGTTTTCAAAAAAGGATTAGATGTACACACAGAGAAGAGGCCTGTCTATGGCCATCAGCCATAGCATGGCCTGGGGAAGTAAGTGGGTGGTACTGCCATACCCCCCATTTTTCCAAGGCAGGGGTTTTGTCACCCCATTGGCTTCACCTGGTGTTTTGAGTTAATTCCCACACTTATAAGGGTTTCCCCTCTGCAGCTATTGGTTTGGTTTGGTTTGCTCACAATCAATAAAAGTTGTCCTAGTTCAACCCAACCAAATGCTCCAGGCTCTTTATTCAGCTACCCAATCACAAGAGAAGTTTTGCTTCCCTTCCCATAACATTAGAACTGGAGGCCACTCAATGCAGCTGAATGTTGGAAGATTAAGGGCTGGCAAAAGACAGGACCTTCTTCACACAGCAAATAGTTAAGCTATGGGATTTGCTCTGGTAAGATGTACTGATGGCCATCAACTTAGAATCATAGACTTGTAGAGTTGGAAGGGACCCTGAGGACCATTCAGTCCAACTCCCTGTAATGCAGGAAATATACAGCTGTCCCATACGGGGATCAAACCTGCAACCTTGGTTCTCAGCACCACGCTCTAACCAACTGAGCTATCCAGGCTGTCATGGCTCTTAATGAGGATTAGGCAAATTCATGGAGGATAAGACTACCAATGGCTACAAGCCATGATGACTGTGTTATCCCTCCACTGCCAGAGGCAATATGCCTTTGAGTGCCAGTTAAATCACAAGAGACGAGAATGCTATTGCACCCATGACCTGCTTGTGGGCTCCCCAATGGGGTATCTGGCTGGCCACTGTGAGAAGAGGAGGCTGGACTAGATGGGACTTTGCCCTTATTCAGAAGAGCGCCTCTTTATTGTTCTTATTCCAGAGAACTGCTTCCAGGTAGATTAAATGCAGAAGGCTGAATGGACCTTTTGTCTCAACTCCGTAGAAGGCAGCTCCTAACTGTAAGTTTTGTCTCGCATGTGCTGATGGTGTAGTCTTCTTGGACTATGCCAAACCCCAGAGACACACACTCCTCGATCCAATTAATTTAGAGTTGGAAGTGATTTGAGAATGATTTGCTCAAGGTCATCTCAAGCTACTAGTTAAGCCTTGGGATAGGTTTATCTTGTTACATCAGGTTGACTGATGTAGCCACTCGACCCCACTGCCCTCAAGAGGCAATTGACTCTGCTCCTAGAGTGAAGTGTTGCTTCTTAGTTGGACCTCGACAGAAGCCAGGGACACCAGCCACACAGGCTGATGGCATTGCCTGCTCCTTGCCACCAAATGCAACAACTTTTATTTACCAGAATGTTTATTTTTCAAACAAAGTAATTGCTAATTAATTGGCGAGGAGCTTGATTTCCAGTCCCTGAGCTCCTTCGAGGCAAATCTGGCCGTTGTTTCCGTGGCTCTGTGTTTGTGTGCATGTGTGCATGCGAGGTAAGCGCTTTATGACTGCACCATCTGGCTCTTTGAAAATAATTAGCAGGTGTCCAGTGTTGGGAGCAGGTAATTGGTGGTGGGCAGTTTGCTATTTTGCTGCATATGTTCCTGGAACTCACAGATACTCCCAGGCAAAGGGAGGGAGGGGTGGAGGGATGGAGACATGTGGTCTACCGTTAGGAAAAAAGATTCCTGCAGTGAGACGCAGCCCCTGCTGGGAAGGCAGAGCTGGGTGGATAGGGAGTGTTGGAAAAGGCAGTGAGGAGGGGAGAGCCACTAATCTCCAGTAGGAAGAGGGGAGGCACCAGAGTGTGCATTTTTGTCTGGATTTGTTGCAAGTCACATCATACCTGTTCTGCTACTGCTATTTGGCTGCCCCAGCTTTCCCACCCCTGGTTTCTGCTATATACCAGGCTTCTTGTCTGCTTAATACGGGTTGCAAAGTCTCTGTGTGCAGGGAACATGCCATTTTCAGTATCAGGACAGCTCCTTGCACATAGTTGGCACAACAGCTGTAGCAAAAGCAGCAGCAGCAGCTCTGGTTCTTCAGATTCTGCTGGACTCTAGGGCTGGGCGATAACTTGTTTTCAGTATCGCAATATATCACCGGCTAAACATCACGATATCTGAAATAATGAAAGAACTAAGCAGAGGCGAACAGAATAATGTCCTGACAACTGCTACTACGTAAGGGTCTAAAACTGATAAATGATATTATCAATCACTTCATGGTCACTTTCAGCAGCAGGCAAGCCAAAATGCATCCAAATGAGACTTTTGGTTTTGGGCTTGGCTACCAAATGGTGGTAGGGACGTGGGTGGCGCTGTGGGTTAAAGCCTCAGCGCCTAGGGCTTGCCGATCGAAAGGTCGGCGGTTCGAATCCCCGCGGCAGGGTGCGCTACTGTCGTTCAGTCCCAGCGCCTGCCAACCTAGCAGTTCGAAAGCACCCTCGGGTGCAAGTAGATAAATAGGGACCGCTTACTAGCGGGAAGGTAAACGGTGTTCCGTGTGCTGCACTGGCTCGCCAGATGCAGCTTTGTCACGCTGGCCACGTGACCCGGAAGTGTCTGCGGACAGCGCTGGCCCCCGGCCTCTTAAGTGAGATGGGCGCACAACCCTAGAGTCGGACACGACTGGCCCGTACGGGCAGGGGTACCTTTACCTTTACCTACCAAATGGTGGTATTCGGAACAATCCAAAGTATGGGGATGAGTCATAGTGAATACAAATAATCTGGGACTGCCAGACTGCCAGCAGGCCTACTAGGTAGCAGAAATGGCAGCAGCCTGTTGGTGGCAGAATCAACAAGGGGGGTGGGCAGCAGCAGTGGCACAAAAGTCAGAAGACTGCGAAGCCTCGCCACAGCAGTGGGTGGTTGCGGCAGAAGCGGCAGCAGCCTGTGAGGCCTTGTTGTGGTGGTGGTAGTAGTGGCGGCCTGCAAGGCCTTGCAGTGGTGGCAGGAGATGGTGGCAGAAGCAGAGGTGGCCTCCTGCAAGGCCTTGCTGAGGCAGGCTGCCACAGCTTCTACCACCACCTCCCACTACTGCCAGGAGGACTTGCAGGCTGCAGCCACTTCTTGCCACCACAGCGAGGCCTCACAAGCCCCACTGCTTGTGTTGCCACGAGGCCTTGCTGGCTTCCACTACTATTGCTGCTATCTCCCGCCGCCACCTCAAGGCCTCACAGGATGTCGCTGCTCCTGTTACCTCCTGTCCCTGCAGGCCTCTGCCGTGACCACTTGCAGGCCACTGCCGCTTCTGTTGCCAAATCCTGTCGCCACTGCGAGGCCTTATAGGCCAATGAAGAAGAAGAAGAAGAGTTTGGGTTTGATATCCTGCTTTATCACTACCCGAAGGAGTCTCAAAGCGGCTAACATTCTCCTTTCCCTTCCTCCCCCACAACAAACACTCTGTGAGGTGAGTGGGGCTAAGAGACTTCAGAGAAGTGTGACTGGCCCAAGGTCACCCAGCAGCTGCATGTGGAGGAGCGGAGACGCGAACCCGGTTCCCCAGATTACGAGTCTACCACTCTTAACCACTACACCACACTGGCTCTCAATGCTGTTACTGCTTCACTTCCCATCACCGCTGCGAGGCCTCGCAGTCCACTGCTGCTGCCATCACTCCCTGTCATTGCCATGAGGACTTGCAGGTCACTGCTGTCACTGTTGTGAGGCTTTGCAGGCCACCACCACTACTGCCACCACGTCCCGTCACTGCTGCGAGTTCTCGCAGTCTGCCACCCCTACTGCCATAATTCTCTATCACCACCGCAAGGCCTTGCAGGCTGCCACTGTTTGTGCTGCTGCCGAGGGGCTTTGCAGGCTGCTGCTGCTACTGCTGCCCCCTCCCATCACTGCCACAAGGACTTATAGGCAGCCACTGATTGTGCTGCCACCTCCAGGCCTTGCAGGTTGTCGCCGCTACTGCCGACAGGTATCGCGGTCATAGCAAGCTGTTTCTACCACTGCTGCTTCTGTCTCTTAGCAAGCCTACTAGCAATCTGGCAGTCCCAGATTATTTGTACAGTGGTACCTCTGGTTGCAAATGGGATCTGTTCTGGAGGCCAGTTCACAAGAGTGCAACCTGAAGCACCGTATTTGTGCAGGTGCATGGCGCTATTTGGCACTTGTGCATATGTGAGAAGCGTGATTTAGTGCTTGTGTGCATGCATGAGCGGCGAAACCCGGAAGTAACCCTTTCCAGTACTTCCAGGTCGCTGCGGGATGTAACCTGAAAGAACGTAACATGAAGCAAACGTAACATGAGATATGACTGTATTCACCATGACTCATTGCCGAACTTTGGATTGTCCTGAATATCACTGATGTAGATCACTTTGGGATGCGTCCTGGGAAGCAATAGCTAGGCAAGTAAGTAAGTAAGTAAGTAAGTAAGTAAGTAAGCAAGCAAGTAAATAAAGAAATAAACAACACTATTGTTTGGACAACTGACTAATCCATTGCTTAGATTAATCAATTAAAAACATTTTGATTGACTAGCAAGTGCTCTCATCAATCAGGCAGCATATCTTTAAAAATGTCATAAAAACTGCAGATGACCGATGCTTCTTCCCCTCATCTCTTGAGTACAAGACAGTGTGCCTCTTCTAAGATGATGCTGGCTACAGCACACAAACACACACGTATCTTCTTAAAGCAAAGTATGATTTTTGCTTCAGCACCA
Source organism: Podarcis muralis (assembly GCF_964188315.1). Lineage (NCBI taxonomy): Eukaryota > Metazoa > Chordata > Lepidosauria > Squamata > Lacertidae > Podarcis > Podarcis muralis. The sequence goes on from NC_135669.1 coordinate 17,035,927, forward strand.
CTTCTGTTACAATGTAGCAAGATAAGAATCATTCAACTAAGATAATAAATAAATAAACAAGGATAGAGCCTTTGTTTATTTCCACTACAACAGTGGTACCTCTGATTGCAAATGGGATCCGTTCTGGAGGCCCGTTTGAAACATGAATAGAACGCAACCCGCAGTGGCGCGTCTGCGCATGTGCGGGTTGCGATTCATCACTTCTGCACATGCGTGTGATGTCATTTTGTGCGCCTGCGCATTCGTGAGTGGCGAAACCCGGAAGTAACCTTTTAAAAAACATATCATGAAGCAAACGTAACATGAGGTATGACAGTACCAGCAAAGATGCATATGTTTTGCAACAGAAGAAAGATTCAGCCTCTTCTTTGCATCCCACCGGGCAAGAGCCAGGGATAGCTCAGTCGGCTGGAGCATGAAACTTAATCTTAAGGTTGTGGGTTCAAGCCCCTTGTTGGGCAAAAGATTCCTGCATTGCAGGGGGCTGGAATAGATGACCCTTGGGGTTCCTTCCAACTCTATGAATCTATGAAACTGGGAAGCTGGTGCAGAGGTCAAGTTTCTGGTACCTGCATTAGGGCAAACCCCAGAGGGTGTGGGTCCCAGGTCCCAAAGTATTCGAGCGTTCTTGAGTCCAGACTGTGAAGTACAAATATATTTTAACATGCTAACTGGTCCTGGCAAAATGAATGCCAGAAGGTGCCCATCAGTTGTGGGATACTGCTTCCCCCTGCATTCTGAAGGTCCTTGGTTCAATCACTGGCATTTACAGGTAGGATTGGGCATGGAAACCTAGAGAGCTGCTGCCAGTCAGTGTAGACAGTGCTGAGCTAGGTGGAGCAAGGCCAGAATAACTCGGAATAAGGCAGCTCCCTATGTTCCTGTAAACAGAAAGGCAGGAGGCAAGGCTGGGCCTTCTTGCTGTTGAGACACTACGGAGCTTTCCGAGGAGAAGATTGAGAGGCAAGAAGTAGAGAAACACACCCCACTGGCAAAATCTTACTCTTGTCTGTTTCACAGGTCAGTGGTTTGATGCCTTTTTAAGCTGAGCGAGTCCCTTGGGGAGAGGCCTTTCTGCCTGCGCTGTGTTCGGAGTGAAACTCCACTGCCGAGGACCTTATTTACATGAGCTGCTTCTGCTATTAAGGCTGTGTCCTGCAGCCTCCGGTTGCCAAGGAAACAGAAGCTGGGATGGCAGTTCAACAACCCGGCTCTTTTGTACATGCAGCAGTGCTGGGCTGCACCAGAAGGATGCAGGAGGGTGCAGGCAGGCAGGACTCACTTTGGACCTGTTCGTCTGTGCCAGTGCTGGATTTATGTATAGGCTAAGTAGGCTGAAGGGACACGGGTGGTGCTGTGGGTTAAACCACAGAGCCTAGGACTTGCCGATCAGAAGGTCGGTGGTTCAAATCCGCGCACCGGGGGTGAGCTCCCGTTGCTCGGTCCCTGCTCCTGCCAACCTAGCAGTTTGAAAGCACGTCAAAAGTGCAAGTAGATAAATAGGTACCGCTCCGGTGGGAAGGTAAACGGCGTTTCCGTGCGCTCCTCTGGTTTGCCAGAAGCGGCTTAGTCATGCTGGCCACATGACCCGGAAGCTGTACGCCGGCTCCCTTGGCCAATAAAGCGAGATGAGCGCCGCAACCCCAGAGTCGGTCACGACTGGACCTAATGGTCAGGGGTCCCTTTACCCTTTACCTTTTAAGTAGGCTGAAGCCTAGAGCCTCTAAATCTAGGGGGCCTCACCAGCCTGCCTGCTCCCCAGTGCTGCAGTCTCCCCTCTCCCAAAATTGCAAACCCAAGACTTCATGCAAGGGCAGGGCAACTCAGGCCCAGTAACTATGAGACTCAGGGATAGCCAGTGGGGCCCAAATTGAAGCAGTGGGGCGCAACTTGAATTTTTTTTTGTACGGCCCCAGTTCACAGCCAAAGTCTGCAAAATCTTATAGATATAAATAAAATCAATCTAGATTGCCCTGGAGCGGGGGAGGGGGGCTTAGGAGCGGCACGAGGGACCCAGTTTGGCCCAACTGCTCCAATTGCCTTAAGGTCAGCCCTGATGAGACTGTGCAGGGGTTGGACTGACAAGCCCTGCACCTTCTAGGTCCCTGGTGTCACTATTCAGAATACAGACTCAAGGACTTGTTATGGAAATAAAGGGGGGCACTTATTGGAAATTAGTTTTGTCACATCCCCCCCAAACCCCGAGACAATGAGACCAGCCACCTTTTATTCACAGTTGCATAAGCACTACACTACAGCATGGCCATAAACCTGTACGTTCAACTGCTGAAATATACACCCAATATGTAGCAATGGAGATTTATGTTACTGCTTTATGAATGAACGCTATGTTTTATGAATGGACTCTGTATTTTGTGAATTACCTAAGAGCCACCAACAGGGAGTTCTAGAATCTGACAGCTAACCAATTGGGTACTACCAAACAGCGACCCCTATTGCTGAAAGCAGGTAACCAGCAGGGAACTCTTCAGCTCAGCCTTTGCACTGTTGACTGAACACCCCCTGCTTTGCAAATAATGGAGAAAGCTCGTAAATTGTATCCCTTCTGGCATCCTGGCCAACTCTATTATGCCGGTATAAACCCTGGTACACCAGAAGCCCAGAATAGCAGCAAATGAAATCCGCTCATACATCAGCGACTGATAAGACTTGTCAGTCAGTTCTTCCAAAGTCTTTCTAAATTATAAAGCTCCAAAATACAGACCAAAAGAGAGCAGGTCTGGGAAGAGCAAGGCATACAATGGGCACCATCAGTGAAAAGGCCCTGCTCCGTGTATCTCCTGCCCTGTCATTTGATAGGGTGCCCACTTGCCCTCCTTCCTGACATGGAATGCTCTCCATTGGAGTCTCCAGGTCCAATACAAAGACCATAAGAAGGGAGAGCATGGACCTTGAAGTTCCCAACAGCTGTTAATCAAGCAAGCAAGCAAGCAAGCAAGCAAGCAAGCAAGCAAGCAAGCACACAGGTCACAATTGTCACAGTCAGGACACCTATGTCCTGGCCAGGCCTGTGCCCAATCTCCATCCCAGCTCAGAGAGCAGCAGAATAATAGTAACAACAACAACAACAACAACAACAACAACAACAACAACAACAACAACAATATCTTTATTGTCATTACCCCCTCTCGGGGACAATGAAATTACTTAGAAAAGGTGGAGGCGGAGGTGTCTTCACTTTGCATGGAAGTGTCGCCCTTGGAAAGACTTGGGAAAGCACTGGCGTGGATCAGCGCCCTTCCCGTAGCCGGAGGCATTTCATTTAGCCAGAACTTTTCATTTCATGGCAGCAGAAAAGTCCCCAGTCTGGAGAAGAAGAGCATCTCTGCCTGGCCAGGCTGCTTGGAAGCCAAGCGGGGCTGCTGCCGGCCCCACTCCTGGCGCGGGCCACTTCTAGCATCCTGGCCCAGCCCAGATGGGGCTCTTCCAAAATCTAGTGTGCCAAGACAAGGGAGTCAGTGGCGATGGGGCAGCACAGCACCACCTAATGGCACTCGGTATTATTCCAGGTGAGAAGGACGCTGAGCTCATGAGCTGCGCTCCTTGCTGGCCTCGCAGTCATCATGGGGTCTTTTGGATGGGGCAGGAGGAGGCGTGGGCCCAGCCCGGCCTGCATTCCCACATAGCCTTTCTTTTATTTTATTTCAGTGTAATTGAAGGCAGTTGACAGGCAATGTCTGGCCTGTGTCAAAACAACCCTGAGAGGGAGAGACTCTTTGCAGGTTTGCCTCAAATGATTCATTTGCACCTCTGGAGGCCGCCCTTATTCTGGTCTTCTGAGCACTGCACGCACCTTATGCTTTGCTCTGGTGCCACTCACAGCACGGGATGTATCTCTGACCACCTTTGTAGGACATGTATTCCCTCACTTACTTTTTGGGATAGGTCTGTAATCAAGGAAATGTTTGAACCTCCTCTGCCCCAATATCATTCTGGCTATCAACCCAGAGGAGTTGGACTTGGTGGTTTTTTTTTGGCCTCCCTGTGAGAAATGTGCAGCTTGACTCACTTGCCCGAGTGACCTCATGTAAGCTGCTCTCCATGTCTGATTTGCCTTTGCCTTTGCCTTTGCCTTTGCCCCAGCTCCAGGATTCTGCTTAACCCCCCTGCATTCAGCCTCCCTCCCTTTGCAGGCTGTTTGATGGCCAGCAGTGTCAATCTCCACTTCCTCCTAATGAGCAATCAAGCTAGATAAGAACCCTTTAATAAAGACATGCCAGAGCAAAGCGACATAATGCAGGTGGGGGGTGGGTGGGAGGCACAAATTGAAAAGGGAAATTTTCTCCAGCATTCGTTGCTTTTATCGTATCCGTCCTCTCTCCTCTTAACATCCGCCCCTCCCCAAATACAATACTGCAAAGCAGGTTGATGAATTATTCCAATATATAGCCTGTCTCAAAAGAAAACACGCATCATATATATCTTTGACAAGTTATTATTCTCCCTTATCGGAACGGGGCGCATCCAGCAATGGTGGATCCTCCTTGCCATGGTTTTTTCTTCTTCTTTTTTGCAACAAGACAAGGAGCAGCATGGCAGCTTCTGCCTCCTCAAGCCATGGTGCGTGAAGTTGATTCCAGGAGTTCTGAGGTGCCGTTCACAAGCACTAAGATATCTTGAAGTGATGAAAGGCAGGAGTATAGGAGGGGGCATATAGGAGGTGGGATGCGGTTGGCGCTGTGGTCTAAACCAATGAGCCTCTTGGGCTTGCTGATCAGAACGTCGGCAGTTTGAATCTCTGTGATGGGGTGAGCTCCCATTGCTCTGTCCCAGCTCCAGTCAACCTAGCACTTTGTAAGCATGCCAGTGCAAGTAGATTAATAGGTACCGCTGCAGCAGGAAGTTGGGATCCAGGTGGTGCTGTGGATTAAACCACAGAGCCTAAGACTTGCTGATCAGAAGGTCGGCGGTTCGAATCCCTGCGATGGGGTGAGCTCCCATTGCTCGGTCCCTGCTCCTGCCAACCTAGCAGGTCGAAAGCACGTCAAAGTGCAAGTAGATAAATAGGTACCGCTCCAGCGGGAAGGTAAACAGCGTTTCCGTGTGCTGTTCTGGTTCGCCAGAAGTGGCTTAGTCATGCTGGCCACATGACCCAGAAGCTGTACGCTGGCTCCCTCGGCCAATAAAGCGAGATGAGTGCCGCAACCCCAGAGTCGTTCACAACTGGACCTAATGGTCAGGGGTCCCTTTACCTTTACAGGGCCACTGCTTATTCCCAGGAGTGTAGTAAGCAATACAAGTCACATTAGGATGTGAGACTGGCTGTGCCTTATGGGTAACTGACATTGGGCTGGCTCATTCAGCTCACAATGACTTGGCAGCCTTTAATGGGTTTGTTCCCAGAACTACCTAGGAAGGCAGTACCCTGACAACTATTTAAACAATGTGTGTGTGTATGAGGAGCAGAGGCTGAGGGTCAGTTAGGTTTGCCTCAGAGACAGCTGATCAGAGCCAGTGTGGTGTAGTGGTTAAGAGCAGTGGATTTGTAATCTGGTGAACTGGGTTCGATTTCCCACTCCTCCACATGCAGCTGCTGGGTGACCTTGGGCTAATCACACATCTCTGAAGTCTCTCAGCCTCACTCACCTCACAGACAAAACAAAAAAAATTCCTTCCAGTAGCACCTTAAAGACCAACTAAGTAGGTGAGGTTGATGGACTTCCATTTCATGCGGCTCAATGTGGTGCCTTCCATAGTTCCAGTTACAGATGGGTAGCCGTGTTGGTCTGCCATAGTCAAAACAAAAAAAATTCCTTCCAGTAGCACCTTAAAGACCAACTAAGTCTTAGTTGGTCTTTAAGGTGCTACTGGAAGGAATTTTTTTTGTTTTGACTATGGCAGACCAACACGGCTACCCATCTGTAACTGGAACTATGGAAGGCACCACATTGAGCCGCATGAAATGGAAGTCCATCAACCTCACCACTTAGTTGGTCTTTAAGGTGCTACTGGAAGGAATTTTTTTTGTTTCGACTATGGCAGACCAACACGGCTACCCATCTGTAACTCACCTCACAGAGTGTTTGTTGTGGGGGAGGAAGGGAAAGGTGATTGCTAGCTGCTTTGAAACTCCTTAGGGTAGTGATAAAGTGGGATATCAAATCCAAACTCCTCCTCCTCCTCCGATGCACCTGGGGCATTGATGAAGAGAGATCCACTCTTCCAGCAGAAGAGTGAAAATGTACTTGTTGCAGAATCTACATCCCACATTGAGAACACACAGCTCCCCCCCCCCCCATAATCATAGAAATTGCAGTTTGTCATGGACACTGCGAGAGATAAAAACTACATCTTCCAGGATTCTTGGGGGAAGCCACGTGCTCCAAAGGTCGGGCGTGGATATGTGGGGAGGCTGCTTGAAAAAGGGAAACGCTTGCTGAGCTCGTTTTTGCATTTTGTTCGTGTGTGGCTCTTGCACCTGCACCAGACTGGATCCTGCAAACAAAGACTTGCTAAATCCGGAAGCCTGGCTTCTGGACTTAAGAGTCAGCAATGTGGGATAGAGGTTCTGTTCAACCCAAAAACATGGATGGGAAAAAAGTGGCTTTTGGTCAGGGCAAAACCCCCTCACCTGTCACTCTGAATGTGAAGAGGGAAGTGTGGCTAAAGTGTATTAAAGGATTCTACCTGCATGTTTTACCAACTTGTCTATTATTATTGCAGGGAAGAGATTGCTAGTCTGGGGCATTTAGTTAGGGAATGTCCTTGATCCCAGTTGACTCAGGGGATCTCAGCAAAAGGCTTTAAAGGAATCTTGTGGCACCTTAAAGACGAACACGTTTATTCCGGCATGTTACCACCTGCAGCGCTCTCTTGTGGTCCACCTAGGGACAGCAGCAAAAGCTGAGCCGAGGAAGAGGGGTCTGTTGAGGATCAGAAAGCCCCTCACTTGTGCTGTCTTATGCCTGCGGCTGCCTGGGTCTCCTTGAGAGAGTGCCGTAATTAGGGTTTTCTCCCTTCTGTGTCAAACATGCAGAGGCAGGCTTTCTCTCTGCCCGGAGATGAGGTTCTGTGTGGTGTCTAATCGTCCCCATGGGCAGGTCTCCCAAGGCAAAGAGATGGGGAGGTTTTGATGAAAATTGTTGCACAGATCAGTGAGCAAACAGTTCTGTTTCTCCCTCCTCCCCCCGCCCTGTAATGACATCCCCAGATTCTGAAATGAAGCTCAGCGGGAGACCAGTCTTGCATGGACTTCAGACAAGCCTGCGTGATTCGCACCAGGAACGCCTCATTCTGCAGTCTTCAGGCTCCAGGGGAGATCACGGCAAAACTGAACAAGTTGGGCTCTTGTGCTATTCCTCTGATAAAGCCCCTGTATCCTGTCAGGTGACCCTTGAAGCCGCGCCTGTTCAGCTTTCAGTCCTGGCCCACAATTTACCAGTATGCCCAGCCATCTAATCTCTCTCCCCCCCCCCCCCAAGTTCCAGGACAGCTTGCCTACATTTTTGAATTCATCCTATATAGAATTCCATCAGTGCCCCTGACGTGCATTTAAACTGGAAGTTCAGCAACTGGGCAGGGAAGCAATTGCTGTGTTTGTGTGTGCTCTGCTGCTGCAAGAATTGCTCTCTCTTTCCGCCTCAAAGGATCGTCTCAGGAAGAGCTTATGGCAGCCTTTGCCAACCTGGTGCCCCCACAACTGTTTTGGAATGCCGCTCCCATAAGCCCCAGCTAACAGAGCTTGTTTGGTTTTATGCAGTATGTCAAAACAGAAAAGGTGGAAGTCAAATGTGCTGGAATACCACATCTCCTGGTCTGCTTTATGTAGTCATCTGGTTGCACAGAAGGGAGAATTTTTCCATGTGCTGCTTCTCATCGCTGCAGATGCGGAGAAAAGCCTCACTTGGTGAAATTTTAGCTTTGGTAGAACTGAAAGTAGAACTCTCTCTTGGGGTCTGTGCTTGGCCAGTATAATTTCAGGCTATGTACAGATTCCAGCCTTACATATTGCAAAATGTTTCTAGTTTTTAAAAGGATAAAATGACCAGGTGGCATAAGCATCACCCAGAAATCATAGAATTGTTAATTTGGAAGTGACCCTGAGGATCATCTAGGCCAACATAGCTGTCAACTTTTCCCTTTTCTTGCGAGGAATCCTATTCAGAATAAGGGAATTTCCCTTAAAAAAAGGGAAACGTTGACAGCTATGCCCCTGCGATGCAGGAATAAGCAGCTGTCCCACACAGGGATCAAACCTGCAACCTTGGCACTATCAGCACCATATGCCCTGACCAACTCAGCTATCTAGGCTTTATACTCTCACTGCAGATTGGAACCTAACAGGTTAAAATGCCATTGTTTTCCCCATGGTAGTATATGGTAGGGATTGCAGCTATGGGAATGTGCTGAGAATTCTTCATTTGGCACCACTTTCCCCTTCCTGCAACTATGTCTATGAATGCCTGATAAACAGTCCTCTGAACGTGGTTTATTGGCAGCATTTGCATGGGCGGAAGGGTGTGCGTGTTGGAAAGTGCAGTGAATGTGCTTCTGAGCCTGGCAGCATCTGTGCATGGAGGTGCTGGTGGGTCTACCTTGCACAACAGCACCTGAGTCTGCATTGTTGGCAGCGGGAAGGCAAATGGGCTTTGGTGTCGCAAATGCGGGGGTGGGGGGTGGGGAGGAGGCTGAGAGGTGCCAAAAAAAAAGGGGGGGAGATAGAGAAGGACTAAATTTCATGCGCTGATCTGAGCCAATCAGCCAAATCTTGGGGCTGCAGATCCTTTGTGGTTCTGCGTGATTCTTGTTTGAGGAACGAGAGGAGAATGATTAAAGTGGCATTCAGGTTAGATTTGCAGAAAAGATCTGATGTGGGGATGTGTGAAACGGAGCTTGAGAATTTTATTACAACCTGGCTGTTAGGCAGAGGTTAAAGAGAGTTTGCTCATACCTAGAATTACAAGGGGCTTCTGGGGTTTTGACAAATGTCTGTTTGGCCAGCTGCGGCTGTAAGCAAACGCTATACTTAAATGTTTGCATATTTATCCTTTTAAGAGAGAGAGAGAGTGTGTGTGTGTAGCAAGAGAGAGACACAGAGAAAGAAGCAATCCCAGGGCAACTTCACATCTCGTAAAAGATTTCGCCAGCACGTCTGGCACAACTGAAGCTGGCCACAAGTTGCTCCTCTAATTTCCCAGCCTGATGTCTTGTGGGAGGTCAAGGTAGCTGAGTGTGTGTTGAATTTGCTGAGCATTAGTAGCTGACAGACAACAGCCTTCCCCCTGGATGGAGCAGGGTTAGAGGTCGATAAATCCTCTTGCTCTCAACTAATTTAATTTGTTGTGTGGATGTTGTGCTGGTGAAAGGTGATGTACTCACAGCCTCCAACCTGCCTTCTGCTGGTGGCCAGAACAGGTGGAGCTGCACCCTCAGGACTGACTCACCTATAGAATGCCTGTTCACTTCGGCTTCGGCACCTGGTCTGGCCAGAGAGGCTGGCAGATGTCAGATCAGTCCCTGTGTTTCTGCTGTGTTGACAACACCCTGGAGGAGACAGACAAGCCAAGGACAATCTCCTGCAGGGGACTGGACACAGGCTCTTGCCAGCCGGCCAGCTTGTAGGCAGGGCTGCATTAAAGGACGCCACAGCCCCCCTCTCTCTTGAGTTGTGGCTTGGTGGCAGGCTCAGTTGCTGGAATCAAAGAACATGGGAATCTGCCTTATACCGAGTCAGGCCCTTGGGTCACATTCAGCTCAGTATTGTCAGGCAGGTGTGTCAGGTAGCAGTGCCAGGCAGGCAACATTCCTAGCTCTACCTGAAGATGCCAGGGATGGAAGCTGGGGCCTTCTACATGCAAGGCACCTGCTCTGCTGCTAAGCTACAACCTTTTCTCAAGGAGGGCAGGGAAAAACCTCTGGCCCCAGCCTGGTGCCATTCAGTTATTTTGGACTACAAATCCATATGGCCAGGGCATATGGAAACAGTGGTCCAAAACATTTGGAGGACACCAGACTGGAGAATGCTGCTGTAGATGCTACTGAGCTGGATGGACCAATAAGGCCACTTCCTATGTTCTTTCATGCAGGTGCATTTCAGTGGTATCTTTACTGGCATTTTGGACAGGCTGACATTACACATCAAGTAAACAACCCAAAAGCACTTGTTTGCTCACAGATGTTCCCATGGCAGAGCCTTCCTGGGGATGGCCTTTGGGGTGTTCCTCCTCCACTGGCAAACAGTGGCTGAGTTGGTAATTTTCAGTGGGAAGCATTAGCAACATGGAGTTGACCCAGCAGCTTCCAACTGAGCCGCTTGCTTCCCTGCTTTGCTCCTTCAGCTGCAAGCACTGATTCAAAGAGCCATTTGTCTACATGTGTGGGCTTGGTCAGATTCTCAGCAGCCAACTGGTCTGCTCCACATTTGTTCAAACGCTGTCTTCTGTTGCCACACACAGCATCTCAGAGGTCACAGGGCCAGGAGTGGACTTAGTGGTAGATTCTGCAGCCACTCCATCTGTTTGATCTTGAGCATGATGCAACCTAGGAGGAGATCCTTTGGCCTGGGGTGCCAGTACATCTTTGAGCAGTGTACGCTGTGTGTGTGTGATTCATTAAGGCAACCTTTCTCAACCTGTGGGTCCCCAGATGTTGTTGAACTACAACTCCCATAACCCCTAGCTAGCAAGGCCAGAGCTCAGGGATGATGGGAGTTGTAGTCCAACAACATCTGGGGACCCACAGGTTGAGAACCATTGGATTAAGGTGTAAAGGGGCTGCTGCACTGCTCCTTTCCATCTGAGCACAGATTCAGCTGCTCCTTTCCTCAGTGCCTTTGGTACTTTTTGCCCTGATCTTTCATTTGCATGGTATCATTTGTTGTTGTTGTTGTTGTTGCTGTTGCTGCTGCTGCTGTTACAGTAAGCCTGCAACTTATGCACATTTAACTTGTGTTCATTCAGCTTTATGTGCTTGGCATGAATGAATGAATGAATGAATGAATGAATGAATGAATGAATGTAATGGACTTGTTGGGCTCAGAGGAATAGTGGGAGGAACCAGCTGGGGAACCCCCAAGGGAAGAAGGCTCAGAGCCTGGGGACTGGTGGTGGGATGATGATGATGAGTGGTCAGAAGGAGAAGAGGGAAAAGACTGGGAGGAGGTGTCGGATGCTGAAGAAGTAACAGGACTTAGGGAGCAGGGAGAGTCTGTGGCAGAGCGAAGTACAGAATCAGAGGCAGAAGCTGAGGCAGGAGAGGAAGGAGGCCAAGAGGCAGAGATGAGCCAGGCTGGTGGAGAGTCATTTGTGTCTCCCCCTCCTGCTGCAACAAGCTCCCCTCTCCCCTTGTCCCCCAGGACCAGAAGAGGCATGAAAATGGTGGAGGAGAAATTAGCAATGCACAGATTCTTTGGGGGGGGGGAAACTTGGAGAGGAGGGGACTTAGGAAGCTGTGGGGAGGTGGGTACCTTTAATCTCAGCAACTGCTTCATGGGGGAAAGACCTACTGGAGATGAGTTGCTGTTCTTCTTAGGCCTGACACTCCTGTGAAGATCATGGTTTTGCTAATAAAAAGTTAACTTCAACTTGCACGGTGTAATTTACTGCTGGCTCACTCCTGACAATAAAAAAGGGGATGGAAAGCAGGTGGGCATCCAGGAAAAAAGACTTTGGTAATCCCACCTACCATTGAACTCAGTGTGTTTTGAATACAAGCGATTTTGGCTTTAGGCATGATCTCCAGAACGCAACCCTAGTCTAAGTTGTGGGCTTAAAGGTAAAGGATAAAGGGACCCCTGACCATTAGGTCCAGTCATGACTGACTCTGAAGTTGCAGTGCTCATCTTGCTTTACAGGCCAAGGGAGCCAGCGTACAGCTTCCGGGTCATGTGGCCAGCATGAGTAAGCCGCTTCTGGCAAACCAGAGCAGCGCATGGAAACGCCGTTTACCTTCCCGCTGGAGTGGTACCTATTTATCTGACGTGCTTTCAAACTGCTAGGTTGGCAGGAGCAGGGCCCAAGCAACTGGAGCTCACCCTGTTGTTGGTGATCAGCAAGTCCTAGGCTCTGTGGTTTAACCCACTGCGCCACCCGCTTGTTGTGTTGTGGGCTTACTGTACTATTATTATTTCCTCCAACCCAAAGGTTTTCAAGGTGGTACATTAAAATATATTCAATTACCGGTATATTATAAATCAATAAAAGAACCGTAAAACAAGCAATATAAAACAGATGTCACCCCCCACCCACCGAAATCAGAAGTTCTGCCAATCTAGTGGCAGATCCCTCTCACACATCAGCCAAATCTCCAAGCCTGGGACATTAACACATAAAAAGAGAAATTTAAAAACAGATGATGTAGGGAATAGCTGGATCTCCATGTGGAAGGGAGTTTCACATCTGGGGTGCCACAATGGAGAAGGCCCTGTTTCACATGGTTGCACCGTTAATGGATTTTTTTGGGGTAACATCTTTGCTGAAAGTTCAAAAAGTGCACAACTATATGTATACCAAACATGGTGAGATGCAAACAAAAAAGAGAAAAAGAGAAACAGAACCCATAAAGAAGGGTGGAAAATGGGGGGGGGGAGGGGGGAGCCAAAACTGTATATTTTACAAGGTTGTTGTTGTACTTCATCAGATCTTTGTAAGAATGGAATTTTGAGCAGAGCCTCTCCTGTCTTAAGGGCACAAAATGGCTGACCATAGGGGAGAAGAAGAAGAGTTTGGATTTGATATCCCGCCTTTCACTCCCTTTAAGGAGTCTCAAAGCGGCTAACATTCTCCTTTCCCTTCCTCCCCCACAACAAACACTCTGTGAGGTGAGTGGGGCTGAGAGACTTCGGAGAAGTGTGACTAGCCCAAGGTCACCCAGCAGCTGCATGTGGAGGAGCGGGGAAGCGAACCCAGTTCCCCAGATTAGGAGACTACCACTCTTAACCACTACACCACACTGGCTCTCATCCTTCAGCTATTTAACCCTTTGGCTACATAAAACTTTATAGGATAAAGGCAGTAGATATTGTTTGCTTTGTCTGCTGGCTATTCAAGAGATGCTCAGAAGGCTCAGAATTTATAACCAGAGCATAATCATTGCTTTCTTTTTTACATTTCTACTCACCCTCCCTCTTTTGGATCTTCAAATTCTGGCAGGTATGTAGGTAGCAGAGTTAGCAGGTAGTCTCTGGATGTTTTGTAGGCATGCTGCAAGACTGAAAACCCAGCTAGTTTTGGCAGAGGGGCCTGTCTTGAAGACAAGAAAAAAACCACATGCAATTATTCCTGCTTTCAGAGGCAGTGGCGTTTCTCTCTTTGCATGGGAGGGGTGGGGGTGGGGAGAGAAGATTGCCCCCATCTCCAGCTCTCTCTTGAGGGAAACCTGGAATGAGCTCAGTGGCAAGGAGATGTGACTGCCCCCCCCCCCGGCCCCCACTGGGTTGCCTTCAGATTTTTATCCTTGCTGTTGATATTTCTGGATAATCAAATGTGGCTGTGGAGAGATGCTGATAAGGTATGTGTGTGGTTTGTTGTGTTTTTTTAAAAAGAGGGCAGGCCTGGGAGCTGGAGAGAAGCAAGCGGTTCTCCCCCCCCCCCCCCAAGCCTCTCTCTCTAATGCAGACTTTCCAGAAGAAAGGCCTGTGGGCATGGGGGGCCTTGCATTCTGCTTGTGGTGGAGGGGGGGGGAAGGGGTGATCAGTATGCACAGCCTGTTGCCAAGATAAAAGGGTCTTTACTGTCTTTGTATCCTCAAGGTTAATGCAGAAAGAGGCTTCTTGTTTGCAGAGAAATGCCACCTTGCCAAAGTCTTCAGGACTGAGCAGAGAGGAGGCTGGGAAACTGGCCATCCGTCCCCCTCCCCGCTGGAAATTCTTCGCTGAGGGGCTGGGGAAGCCAGGTTGAGCCAGGCCAGCCAGAATTCCAAGGCTGAAAGCAGCACAGCCGCCTCCTCAGTCTAGCTGTGCAGGTAGGATGGAGAGAGGATGTTCATTGGTGGAAGCTGTGCTGTACTGATCGACCTGTGGGCGGGGATGCTGCTATCTGTGGCCACCAGAAAGTAGCAAGCTGAGGCGGAATAGCCACTGGCTTCCACTGGTGGGCCCTCAGCCAGGAAGTGGGGGTAGGTGCGCATAAGATGTGCATCGATCTCTCTTTTGCTTTTGGTATGTACCTTTTCACACGCATGAGCACTGAGCAGAAAAGCCATTGTTCATTGTCTGTTCAGAAGAGTTTAGTATTGTTGATAGTGTACATAGTTGACTTTCTGGAATAGTCAGCTGTCCCTTAACGGGGTTTGGTTTTTTTTAAAGGCAAAGCTTGTATTTTCTTTTTAGAATATTAATTGTTTATCATTTGAGAACAGATTTACTGTGGCAGCTTAGAATGCATTGGGGCGATTTGCATGGTCCTGTACACACAGTATTGATGTGTTGGCGTGCCATAGGAAGGACAAGGTAGGATCATGCATGTATTGCTCTGTATGTCAAAGAGGCTATTGATTCTAGCAAGCTAGAAAACCCCAAAGGGACAGACTCCTCGACGGAGTCGCTAGGAGTGGTGATACCAGGCCCCGAGAGCAATGCTTTACTAGGGAGGTGCTATTGTCTCCCAGATCTTGAGATGAAGAATAAAATCAAGGGAACATCTAAAAGAGGAAATGTAGTAATGGGTGTCATGGCTTTGGGAAAGCTATTCCTCTCCAGGTTGCAGCAAGAGCAGAGAAAACAAGGTAGAGTCCTTTTTAATGAGTTTATTCAGTCATAATAACGAGAGACAAAAGAATGCAGCAAGCCGGACAATGGCGTTGCTTCAACTGGGCTCCTCCTCCTTCCTAGCCACAGCTTCTCCCCTTATGGTGGCTGCTTGTGGCCAAATGACTCTGATTCCTTCATTCCTGTACTCTTAATGAACACTGAGTTCTGGGAGAAGGGGGGGGGTCAGAAATACTCTCCAGTGACAACATGTCAGGTTGGCTGCCCTGCCTCTGTCTCGCCCCGCCTTCTTTTAACACTCCCCAACTCTTCTGTTCATCTCTCTCTGAGCCGTGACTTTCCTCAAACCCCTCAAACCCCTGCTGTAAATCAATGCTGCATTCCTCTTCTCTTGCAGTGTTAGAAGAAGGGTGTGTGTGCTTTTCCGCCATTCCTCCTCTGTCTCACCCTCTTGAGTCCAATCCCTAACAATGGGTGACTTCAACAACCCTCACATAGATTGGCTACATATGTGTTCCTGTTAAAATTTCCAGACACCCTAAATGACTGTACCCTAGAACCATCAGCCATGGTATGGCTGGAATATATATATATATATATGTGTGTGTGTGTGTGTGTGTGTTTTTCCCAATATCATTCCAATAACAGCCTCATTATAATATTACTCTGAACTTAATCTTAAGTGGTGCCCAGGACCTGGTGGGAGATGTAAGTGTTGTTGAACCAATTGGGAGCAATGACCAAAGTGCTATTAAATTTAATACACATGGCCAATTGCCACAAAAATCCAACATGGTAACATTTGGCTTCAAAAGAGAAAACACCCCCAAAATGAAGGGGCTGATATAAGAGAATTTAAAAGGAAAAGTGCAAAATGCCTAGGAGTTTTTGAAATGCACAGTATTAGAAGCTCAACTAGAGTGTGTACTGCAGATCAGGAAAGTTACCACCAGGGCCAAGAAGATGCCAACATGGCTAATGAAGAGAGTCAAAAAAGCTATCAGAGTGGCAAAGGCTTCCTTCAAAAAGCAGATACCTTGTCCAGATGAGAACAAAAAGGAATGCACACTTTGGCAAAAGAAATGCAGGCAGACAATAAAGGATGCTTAAAAGCAGTCGGAGGAGTACATTGCTGGAAACATAAAGAGCAAGACCAAGAAGTTTGTTAAATACATAAGGAGGAAGAGACTGCCTATGGAGGTGGCTGGACACTTGGATGACAAGGGAACCAAAGATGTGTTAAATGAGGAGAAGGAGATGGCATAAAAGCTGAATGAATTATTTGCATCTGTCATCACAGATACAGGGCAGATCCTTGTGCCTGAACTATCCTTTGCAGGAAGGGAGTCTAGTGAAGAGAGGCAAATAGTGGTGATGATGGATGAAGTAAAAACCGACAAATTGCCTGGTCTGGATAGCATCCACCCAAGAGCTCTCAAAGAACTCAAATGCTGATTTCCTAACAGAAATGTGTAACTTGTCCCTCAGATCATCCTCCATACCTGAGGACTGCAAAGTAGCCAATGGAGCAAGCGGATGAAGGCAAAGGAAGGTAACTTAAATTATGTGGTCATCAAGACCTGCATGCCTTTATGTCTCCACGCTTCCAGTGTACAGATGTCTACATCAATAATGTTCTGCTTACAATCCAAATTTTGGATGCCAGTTTGGCTGTGATGTTATTCCAGCAGATGCGTTGTAGGGTAATAGCACTCAAGGTTGGAAGCAACGGCAGCAGAGTCTGCTCCCCCTTTCCCAGGAAAACAACACCACCACTCAGTTACAGCTGTAAGCACAATTCTTGTTATCACAACAGCATCACAATATTCTCATGAAGCAGCTCCTTAAAGAGAGGGATGGAGACACAAATATTTAGGAAACGGGGGGAGACCATATCACAGAGCGTTTGGGTCGGAATCAACCGGCTTTTCAAAGGCTCAGATTAATTTGAAGAAATTTACTGGCGGACTTTTGTGGCAGATAAAACAGTTTGCTTATTTCACACTTGTGTAGCCACCTGCTACGAACTGTTTGTTCGGTTTCAAATTCTTTAATTAAAATCAACATAAAACAGATTGAAAACATCCCAAGAAGGGAATCGCTTGATTTGCTGGAGGATATTGCTGAAGATGTGCCAAAGTGGGTAAAAAAAAAGGAGAAACGTGTTATCATCTGAAAAAGCTACTGATGTGACGGTGGGAGTGAGTGTCGTGTGGGGGACTTGTGCTGATTGTAGACACACTTTGTTGCATATGGGAATCTGCATTGTGGTGTTGATTGGGCTAATACAGACATATAAAGACAGTGATGCTGTGCCAGTATAAGGGTGGCAATTTAGCAAGCCACTTGGGTTTATTTTCTGAGCTATGGGGTGTGCCATTCAGCTGGAACCTTTTTTGTTATTACACAAGTATCTGTGGCCATCCACCCCCAAAGTCTATGACCTCTGTGGACAAACACCAGATTTATACCCAATACAGATTTATACCCAATACCTTGGTTCTCAAACTTAATCCATTCTGGAAGTCCGTTCCAAAACCAAGGCGTTCCAAAACCAAGGCGCGCTTTCCCATAGAAAGTAATGCAAAATGGATGAATCCGTTCCAGTCTTTTAAAAACAACCCCTAAAACAGCAAATCAACATGAATTTTACTATCTAACGAGACCATTGATCCATAAAATGAAAGCAATAAACAATGTACTGCAGTCACGCAATCAATCAATCAGTAGCTGAACTGGGTTCCACACAGGCACAAAAACAAAACAAAAAAGAGCCACAAAAAGGCAAAATAATTAGCAAAAACAGACAGACCTCAGCGTAACACTCAAAACGGAAGTGTGGCACTCAAAACGGAAGCTTAACACCCAAAATGGAGCGGGTCCAGCTTCTGAGAAAAGTTCACAAACTGGAACACTTACTTCTGGGTTTGCAGTGTTTGGGGTTCTAAGTTGTTTGAGTACCAAGGCATTTGAGAACCAAGGTACCACTGTAGTAACACTCAGAGAGGGTCCTGGCTTCACACCTTCTGTAACTGCTCCCTTAGTTGCTGCTTTAGGTGGGTGGCGACCGGGGGGGGGGGGGGAGAGAAATGCTTTGGGGAGAATGAGCCCAAGCAGTTGGAGCCTGCTGACTTCATTAAGGGCTCCCCGCCCTTGAACCCCATCATTCAATCCCACCAGCTCCCCTTTTACAAAGTTTGAGGCTTCAGGTGGATATATTAGAAATACTTTCAGTACTGGGAAATCTTGCTGCTCCTGCATTCTTGCAACTTTTATTTCTTTTAATGACTGCTGCATATTTTAAATGATTCTTTTATTGCTCTGAGCTGTTTATTTATTTAATTCCCCAAGAAGAGGCTTCATTTATTTAGATGCTAAAATATCTACTTGTTTGCAGGATTTCTATGCCACCCTTTCAGCAGCAATGCTGTCAAAGTAGCTCACGTGAAAAAGTTTAAAACAACAGGGGATTATAATACCTAAAAACTGGAACTAAAACCATATGCTGATGCTCACAAAACAGTTAATGTGTCAAGGTGTGTGGGGTTTTTTTGCTTTTTGTTTCCCCTGGCTTGAATCACCGAAGATAAATATATATATATATTGCACTGATCATACAACATATATATATGGGGAAGGAGAGTCTCCCCTACTCCCCTGAGAAGTTCTCCTCTGGGTTTCAAATGGGGTGTGCCATGATGTGCCATGCTGCAGGACTAATACAGGAGAAAAAGAATTTTACAGCCCCCTTGGGCACACAGAATGTACTGGAAGTTTGGGTGCGACTCAGGTTGCACAAAAGGGATTTGCATGGGGTTGAGACAGATAGAGCAAGGGGCCTCCAGATTGTCATATTAGCCCTGTACATTTAACCTCTATGCTAACCTTTATCTATCATCTGAAGTTTAGACTGATACACCTTAGGTTACATGCTGCTTCCAACTTCCTCCTCCTCACATTTTCTCTGGACCTTGAAGCATGAGGTCATCTTGGATACATCTTTTGAGAACAAGGGGCAAAGTGAGGCTTCTCCAACGAAAGCTAGCCAGCTAGGACTATAAAACTCTTTCCTATCAGGAGTGTACTTCCCTTAATAAACATAAGCATACTTATGGTATACAGTGGTACCTCAGGTTAAGTACTTAATTCGTTCCAGAGGTCTGTTCTTAACCTGAAACTGTTCTTAACCTGAAGCACCACTTTAGCTAATGGGGCCTCCTGCTGCTGCTGCGCTGCCGGATCACAATTTCTGTTCTCATCCTGAAGCAAAGTTCTTAACCTGAAGCACTATTTCTGGGTTAGCAGAGTCTGTAACCTGAAACGTATGTAACCTGAAGCGTAGGTAACCTGAGGTGCCACTGTACTAAGTCTCAGATGGAATACCTTTCAACTAATGGTGTGCTCCAAGCAAGGATTCCTTTAAATAAAGTTAACTTCTTCTGTTGCATACAAACTCTATATGCTAACAAAGAATGACTGGTACTGTTTGTTGGCTCCTGACCACTGTCTCTGGTGCCCTCCCATGCCCATGGAGTACCCCTTCCTGGTGGGGAATACAATACCCCACTCAAAAGGACGGGGCACTGCTTCCCATCTTCTCTTGCTCACCCCCTTCATCTCCCTCGCCCCTCTTGCTCTGGAGGTGAGGGTCTGGTTGGCTTCCAGCTGGCCCCCTGCCACCAGCCTCCTGGGGCAGCATCCCCTCCTGCCGCCGGGTGCTGCACACACAATGCTGCAGAGTCTCAGCGCCTTTTGTCAAGCTGATTAGAGGCCCCCTCCAACAAACATCAAAGCTTCAATTAACATGGCCCGCTTGCAACCCTCTTGCAGAACTCTGATAAGAATAGAATTTTCGCTTGGAAAATGGATTTTTATTTAGTTGTGTGTACGTTTCAGTAAATGACCTACTCAGTACGGCAGCAGAGAGACTCCGGGGACAATTAGGGTCCTCGTTGGGAGCTGGTTATCTGAAGGAAACAGGCGCATTGCTATTTAGCTGTCTAATATCCTGGTAGGAGGGGAAACCAAATTAAAAAATGGCCTCTCTTTTCTTAACCATTTGAATCTGAAGGAGAGGGCTCCTCTCTCTCTCTCTCTCTCTCTCTCTCTCTCTCTCTCTCTCTCTCACACACACACACACACACACACACACACACACACTTCTTTTTCTTTCTTGCTTTAGGACTTTCCTCCAGGAGGTTTTTCCTCTCTGAAACCCCCGACTTTTATGTGTGTGGTCCAATGTTCTGAGGAACAGAAAGACAAGGGGGAGAGAGGACCAGCTGGGTCTGCAGCATAGAGGAGGGCCAGGCAGCTGCCTCCAGGGCGTGCCAGGAGGTGGGGTGCGGCTCGACATTGTGCCCCAGGGCACTGTCGGTCCTGGCATGGAATGAAAAGCAACATAAGAGTATGGTACTGGACTCACCAAACAAGGAGGTTGAGCTGGGCGAAGGGTGGCTCCTCCCTTGCACTGGGAAGCACAGCAGGATCAACAAGGGTCCATCTGGCCTCTGACATGCACCAGGCATCACTCCACACCCCCCACCCCAGTAGTAGTAGGAAACATTTTCCAGCCCTTGGTGGGCAACCTTCTGGAGGCTGCATACGACTGGTGGGTGGAGCCAGGTGCAACACTGGACAGAGAATTTCACGCGACTCTTACCGTTTATACAGTAGACTCATTCCAGCTGCACACAATATGCACACACACTAATCTCACAGATCCCCACTCTCCACATAGATAAGCCAGAGGCATTGTTGCGGTGTGAGGACCCATTCCAGCCAGGCAAAATCATAGAACCACAGAAGGGTAGAGTTGGAAGGGACCCCGAGGTTCAGCCCTGAAGAGCATCTCCAGCACCGAGGGCTTTCTGGCAGTTCCCTCACCACGAGAAGTGAAGTTACAGGGAACCAGGCAGAGGGCCTTCTCAGTAGCCACGCCTGCCCTGTGGAGCACCCTCCCATCAGATGTCAAGGAAATAAACAACTATCTAACTTTTAGAATGCATCTGAAGGCAGCCCTGCATACGGAAGTTTTTAATGGTTGATGGTTTACTGTGTTTGATGTTTTAATTTGTTGGAAGCTGCCCAGAGTGGCTGGGAAAACCCAGTCAGATGGGCAATCAATCAATCAATCAATCAATCAATCAATCAAATAATAATTTAGTCCAGGGCTGCAATACAGGAATCTTTTGTCCAACATGGGACTTGAACCCACAACCCTGAGGTTAAGAGTATCATGCTCTACTGACTGAGCCATCCCAGCATTTGAAGAGGGGGCAGAGCAGCATGAGTGAAGGGATATGGCCTGGGGAGAATCCTGGGGGCCAGATAGAGAGGTGTCAAGGGCCACATTTGTCTCCAGGAGATGAGGTCCTGCATCCTTAACTCTAAACGCAAATGAGTCCCATTGGCTTCTGAATGGGTGACAACCATCAAGGAGAGGAGGAGGCTACAGTCGAGTGGTGGAGCACCTGTTTGGCATGTTGAAAATTGCAGGTTCAATGCAAAATGGCCAGGTGGCCAGTCTTTGGAAAGGCCTCTTGCTGCCTAAGACCCAGTAGGGTTGGCTGACTGTCAGAAGAGATCATATTGGGCTTCTCAGTGGACATCAAACAGCCTGACCTGGTTCAGGCAGCTTCTTCCTTTGTTCCTTAATGCTAAGAGATCTGGGGAAGCCGCCTGAATCTCCTGTCTCCCTGCCAGTCTCTCAGTCACAGCTGCTCCCCTCACCACAGCTTAGCTGCAAATGTAGCCATCAGCAACAAGTGTTCTTCGTTTTCTGACGCCAAACAAATCTGTGTAGCTGAGCGTCCCGCTGGCAGCCAGCAAGAGGCAAAATTAGCAGGGCTTTTTTCCATTTTCTAAAAAATAAAATGGAGCACTCCAACACTGCAGGACCTTTGCATGTGAACTTGAGAAGGCTGATTGCCCTATCAGAGGAGGCGTAGGACTTTGTGTTTGGGGGAAACCCCTCTGAGATGCTTCACGGAGACTGCGCGTGGGGGCAGGGAGACTTCATGATTACACAAGAGCTGTACTATTAATCATATTCTGCCTTTTCCTCAAGGAAGCTGAAGGCAGCATGCATGGTTTCTCTCCCCTTCTCCTTCACAACAGTACTGTGAAGTAGGGCTGGGCAATAGCTGGTTTTCAATGTCGTGATATATCACCAGCTAAACATCGCGGTACACCAATATATCACAATGTCTGAAATAAGGATGGCACTATAAAGAGGCATTGGTTGGCTTTATGGTTTTTCCCACATTGTGATTTTTGCATAGCACACAAACACACATGATTCACGATATATTGCCTGGTCCAAAATTATGAAACCAATATCACAATATGGACTTCAAACTGGTTTGGGACAATATACTGATATATCGCCCAGTCCTGCTCTGCGGTAGCTTGGGTCAGAGGATTTTAACTTTTTTGAGTCCATGGCTCCCATGACCAACTGCATTCTTTCTGTGGCTCCCCTGTGGGGAAACATGCTCCAAACCTCAGGAGCCCAGGTCCCAGTCCAACACTCTAACCACTGCACCACACTGGCTGTGAGGGGTGGGGAAGAAATCTAATAAAATGAACGAACAAACAAACAAACAAACAAACAAACAAACAAACAAACAAATGAGTTCAGAGCAGTGTTTCTGTCTTGTTCCTGCTGGCCAGGGCTGTCTTAAGCATATGTGCAAAGATCTGCCTGGCGCCCCCCGGCTGCCCAGTCCCAGGCACGCAGGAGGGTGGAGCCAGCCGGCTGCCTCGGTGTCTCGCTGGCTTGGTCACCCCTGAACTCGTGGCGCAGAGCCGCCCACAGCAGAAGAGCCCACTGTGGCGCTCTGACCGACAGATGGGCTCTTCCCCGGACTCAACTTTCAGGCCCCGGACTCTTGGCCTGGCGCCCCCAAGAGTCTGGTGCCCAGGTGCCCCACACCCCTAGTGCCTATGGGTATGACGGCCCTGCTACTGGCTTCCAGTTGAGAAAGGAAGCAAGTTCAGGGCCAGCTCTCACTGTAGCCTCTTCTATGGCAGGGACTCTTGCTGCAGAACTCCTTGATGGGAATTGCAGATCTCATGGGAAGCAAGATCATCAAAGCATTAGCTGTGGCAGGTTGCTTTTTGGATGGCCATGGGATGAAAGCATTTTAACAAGTGTCTGGTTTGAATTGCTGTGAAAGAAAACAAGAAAACCCCCTATGCTTTGTGAAGCAGGAGCATTTCCTCTGTGCATGTCATTTTTCTGGAAAGTTCAAAGAGGATAACTGCATCCCAGAGATTTCCCATCCATCCTTCATCCTAGCAATTCTGCCCCTTCCTTCTGTGTCTGCTGAGGCCCAGCGAAGCAGACCCTCTTTTCTGTTTAGCTGAACATGTTTTTGCTCTGTTTGCCTGGCCAGGATCTCACTCTCGCTGCTCTGTTGCTGGAGGAGGGGAAGTGATGTTTGTTGCAATGCGCCGAGGGGAATGGCTGTTGATGCTACAAAAACAGCCTTGTCAATGGAGGATAGAGAGAAAAACCTCTCCACCTATTCATCAAAGCACCTGCCTCTCCCACTCCAAGGCCAAGCAAAACAATAACAATCGCGCAGCGCTGAAAGTTAATATGAAGCCAGACAACCGTTTTAATAACTGGAAAGGTTAGAAAAAAAAGCCTCTCCTAGCTTCGTTGCAACCTCTTGCCAGCAGTCTGGGAGACCCAAAGTACCATGACTGTGTATTGATTCAATTATTCTCTACAATGTAATACTCTGCATTTGTGTGATAGCAACAAACAGAGTTGAAAGACATACAAAAATAAATGATCTGAAAGTTAATATGGCTGAATGAACAGCACTGAATAAGAGGATAGCGCGGTTTGGTTTTACATTGTAAAATCAATAGCGTGCAGAACAATGTCCTAACTTTCTCCAGGGAGCCTGGAGAGGACCCGGCTGAATCGATCACTATGCAAATTAATTGAATTCATGGAATCCACATCGTCGGGTAATTGATGCTTCTTATAATTACCTCCGAGTTATGAGCTTTTAGGGGGATTGCATTGATTCCAGCAAACAGAGAAAGAGAGAGACAGAGACGGCATTCCTGGAACTGCGAAAAGACAGTGCATTCAGTTAAGGACTTAATATACAGAGAAGGTGCCACAGAACTGATTGATGCACTTGCTTGGTGCTTTCTAAAGACAGGGCCCCTGAAGGACCTTCTTCTGGTTTTATCTTTCAGAAGATAGGGAGGCTTGTTCTGAAGTTAATCTTTAGAGAAATTCCTACATTATTAAGGAAACCCAGCCTTCTCCTATTCCTGTATGACCTCAGCTTGCAAGGAGTTCCATAAAATTGTTCAAATCTCTCTCTCTCTCTCTCTCTCTCTCTCTCTCTCTCTCTCTCTCTCTCTCTCTCTCTCTCTCTCTTTTCACACACACACACACACACACACAGAGAGAGAGAGAGAGAGAGAGAGAGAGAGAGAGCGCACAATACTATATATATCTACGAAAGCATATATATATATATATATATATATATATATATATATATATATATAGCTTAATTTTACCTCCAATGCCAGTGGCTTCTGAATACCAATTGCTGGAAATTGCAGGAAAGCTGAATGCTGTTGAACTCACAGACATCTGGTAGGTGACTATGAGAATAGGATGCTAGACTAGATGGGCCATTAACTTGAACTGATGGCTCTTCTTATGTTCTTTTATTTGTAGCAGGTAGTACAATTTTTCCTGTGACCAGTACATTTCCCCTGAGGACTCTAGGACCCAGTTCATTTGGGTGTCTATTCTGAGTGCTTAGAATCTGCATCGAAGAGAAGCCTCACAGAGCAAAGAGGTGGAGGACACAGCTTGCTGCCTGGCTTCCAATCTTGAGAAGAGCCTCAGTGCCTGAATGTTTTGAAGGGACTTTTGCTTCATGAGCATCCCAAACTTGCAGCAGGCACACATTTCTAGAGTGATCAACTTTCATAGGCCAGCATGGAATCAAGAGTCAAAGCTACAAGGGACAGATCTCATGGTTATTTCAGAAGTTTGCTTTTCTTCCTGAACAACGCAAGGCGTTAGTCGAGGAACAGAAGAGCACGGTGCTCTCCTCACCTCTCTTCATATGGGATATTTCTGCATGTTCTCTTCCCTTGTGGGTCAGGATCCTTTGTAGTAGAGAGCTCCAGGGAGTTCTTTGAAGCAGAAGGATTTGCCTCTTCACATGTGCAGTCAGAGCCAGGCACACATCTGGAATGGACACAGCTGGAGCCTGCTGCCCTCCCTGCAAAGGGTCTGTGAAGCTCTGTGCTAGCAAAACCTGCCTCTTGCTCTCTGCGTCTGCACTTTGATATGAGAGCAAACATATTCGGCTTTTATTTTTTTTTAACAGCCTAGAAGGGGAAATGTTTCAGTTTGTTGCTTTTTGGTGGGCCAAGCATGTCCTGGACTGGAGCAATGATGGTTATGGGGCAGCCAAGCCAGGATCCTTATTCTTGAAGGGGAATGTTATTAAAATGAGGAGCAAGAGAACTTGATCTGCTTCATAGATGTTTGAGAAGGTTGACTTGCCCTTGCACTCCATAGAGATGCTCAAGGGCAGAGGAAAAAGAGCTGCTGGATCAGGCTAGACACCCATCTAGTGCAGCATCCTCTTTTCACAGAGACCAACCAGATGCCAATGGACAGCCAGCCAGCAGGGCTTGAGCACAATAGTCTTCTCCTGCTTGTGATTCCCAGCAACTGGAATTCAGAGGCATGCCACCTCTGATCTTGCAGGTAGTCTAGTGTATAGTCATCATGATCAGCATCCATTGATAGCTTTATGCCTTCATCCCTAGGCAGGGAAGTCATATATCTACATAGGTTTTTATGAGGTTACAGAACAGCTTGGTGGGTGGGATAAAGGTAAAGGTAAAGGGACCCCTGACCATTAGGTCCAGTTGTAGCCGACTCTGGGGTTGCGGCGCTCATCTCGCTTTATTGGCCGAGGGAGCCGGCGTACAGCTTCTGGGTCATGTGGCCAGCATGACTAAGCCGCTTCTGGTGAACCAGAGCAGCACACGGAAACGGCGTTTACCTCCCCTCCGGAGTGGCACCTATTTATCTACTTGCACTTTGACGTGCTTTTGAACTGCTAGGTTGGCAGGAGCAGGGACTGAGCAATGGGAGCTTTCCCAGCTGCGGGGATTTGAACCGCCGACCTTCTGATCGGCAAGTCCTAGGCTCTGTGGTTTAACCCACAGTGCCACCCGCATCCCTTGGTGGGTGGGATAGACCAGCACAAAAAACAGCTGTGCTGTTAAGAAGGAAGTTAGGAAGGAAGGAAGGAAGGAAGGAAAGAAAGAAAGAAAGAAAGAAAGAAAGAAAGAAAGAAAGAAAGAAAGAAAGAAAGAAAGAAGGGTACCCACTGCAGATGGTTGCCAGCATCTGTCTTGCTGCCCCTCCCTTCTTCTCACCAGTGCTGGCTCTCTGCTTCCTTGGCAAGTTGTGTAAACAGGAAGACAAATTTCTTTTCTTTTTTTTCTTTTCTCTCTCTCTCTTTTTTAATTCAGGAGCGATAATAGTCTTACACAGCACATTCTTTAAGGAAAAAGGATTGGCAATGGAGCTTCAGTGGACTAATTAGATTAAGTTGATGAGCTCATCAGTAATGTGGGTAATTAAGAGCAAGAGCTAATTGTGGATTGCTAGGTACCTGGTGCTAACCTCTTGCCTGTCCCCAGACAGAGGTGATGGTTTGGACAGAAAGGAAGGCCACTGGGATGGGCTGCCCTGAAGCCAAGGTCAGCTTTAACTGTAACAGTCTTCCCCAATCTGGTGCCCTCCAGATGACTTAGAATACAGTACCCATAAACCTGTTAGCCACCATGGTATCCTTTGGTATCAAGGGCATGGTATTAATTTAACAAACAAACAAATCAAACAAGGAACCTCCACCAGCCTGGCCATAATGGGATTTGCAGTCCAAAATATCCGGAGGGCACCAAGTTGGCAAAGGCAGCTCTGGAAGGAGCCTCTTCACCTGTGCTAATTAATGAAGAGGCTGCAAAGGTAAACCTGCCTTTCAGGTCATGGTCTTGAATACTGCAAGATTATGCTTTAATCCGGGGAACTGTAGTTCAGTGAGTGCGTAAGGGAGGGATGGGGAACCCAGGTACCTCTAGACCAGGGCAGTTCAACTTTTCATACTAAATGGGCCACAAGAGAACCTCAATATGGAACCTGAGGGTTGCACACTGCCTTTTTGCATGGGCAGGTGTGTGTGTGTGTGTGTGTGTGTGTGTGTGTATGTGTGTGTGTGAGTGTGATGTGTGTGTGGCCAAAATTTTATGTCCCTGCCAGCCCTCATGCTGTCTTCCCAAAGTGTGTGGCTGGGCTTTGGGAAGGAGGCCTGATGCTCTGGCAGGGTCCTAGAGTCCTTCCACCACATTCCCAAAGCCTAGCACCTTGTTTTCCTGGCTTTGGGAAGGCAGTGTGAGGGCTGGGGGGCTGGGGTGCAAAAGAAAAGAGAGAAAGGCATTGAGGGTTACATGCAACTGTCAGGCCACGTGTTGGACCACCCTGTTCTAGATGCTGTGGACTCCAGCTCCCGTTACCTACAACCATTATTCATGCTGACTGAGGCTGATAGGAGCAGAAGTCCAACCCTGTCTGGCAGGTCATGGTTCTCCATTAGGAAGAAGAAGAAGAGTTTGGATTTGATATCCCACCTTTCACTCCCTTTAAGGAGTCTCAAAGCGGCTAACATTCTCCTTTCCCTTCCTCCCCCACAACAAACACTCTGTGAGGTGAGTGGGGCTGAGAGACTTCAAGGAAGCGTGACTGGCCCAAGGTCACCCAGCAGCTGCAAGTGGAGGAGCGGAGACGCGAACCCGGTTCCTCAGATTAGCAGACTACCGCTCTTAACCACTACACCACACTGGCTCTCTGAGCCTTGAAGCTGGATCAGGCCAAAGGTGGCCCATCTAGTCTACTGTTGTGTTTTCATAGTGGCCAACCAGATGGTGAAAAGGTAAAAGGTAAAGGACCTTTGGACAGTTAGGTCCAGTCAAAGTTGATTATGAGGTTGCAGCACTCTTCTTGCTTTCAGGCTGAGGGAGCCAATGTTTGTCCACAGACAGCTTTCCGGGTCATGAGGCCAGCATAACTAAACTGCTTCTGGTGCAACAGAACACCGTGACAGAAGTCAGAGTGCACAGAAACGCTGTTTACCTTCCTGCTGCGGTGGTACCTATTTATCTACTTGCAATGGTATGCTTTCAAACTGCTAGGTTGGCAGAAGCTGGGACAGAGCAACGGGAGCTCACCCTGTCGTGGGGATTTGAACTGCCAACCTTCGGATTGGCAGGCACAAGAAGCTCAGTGGTTTAGACCACAGCACCACCAACAGGAAGCCCCCAAGCAGGATCTGAGTGCCATAGAACTCTCCTATCATGTGATTCTTAGCGATTGTAACAGAAGCCGCAGCATGCTGTTGGAGCTACTGTGCCCATGCTTCCCATGGGGCAAAACTGTAATGGGTAAGCTGGTTGAGGCATCTGTTGCTGAATTTGCTGGCTGCCTTTAAGGACCATGGACAGCTCTGCAGTCACCAGCATGCTGGAGGTTCTCTCTCTATTAAAATGTATTCAAAACTTGGTGGCTTTCATGGCTGATCGTTATTTAAAGCTGTGGCATTTCTCTTCTTCAAATTAACACAAAGCATATATCCATGTCTACTGGGTTGTGCTGAATTTTATAACATTTCAAGAATAATTTTGCTGTTGATGAGATCCTTAATCTCAGGGCAAGAATCGTGGGTGAGCGGGTGGAGGAAAGCATATTTTATCTCCTTATATTTACCTTTTTGGAAATGTACACAGAGGAGCAAGGAGAAGTGAATAGCTCTTTATTAAAATATAAAGCATTAAATATGTACCAAAAAAGTCAGTCCAGCTTTTAATTAGAAGACGTTGTGAATGGCACAAAAGGGAAGTTGATTTTCCCAAAGAAGGAGGGCACACTGTTGCAGTCTTCCTCTGACAACTGGCTGTGAGATTGAGTTGCCACCTTGGAGTCATGCACTGTGAAGGACTTGTGAGGCTCCCTGGGGAGAGTCACAGCTCCCTGGTTCTTCTGGGGACACTGGGTGGTTTTACTCAGAGTAGACCAATTGAAATTAATGAGTTTGCTTGTCATATCCATTAACTTCAATGCATCTGCTCTGAGTAATACTACCACTGGATATAGCCCACTTAGCATGTTTGAGAATACTAAGTTAAGCTCTCATTGCAAAAGACCCAGAGTTTAATGAGGCAGGGGGTGAGGCTGCACCCTGAGAGGTGAATTGGCAAATGGTTGATGCCGTTAAAGGTGTCAGGTGGGGAGATGGGCAAATACAGCTTGTGCCAGCGCTGTGTATTGCAGCGGGGAGTTCTCTTCCACATGCCGGATTGAAATGAGCATGCATACCTTGTGCAAGAGATGTTTCCACTGGATTGCTGCTGATGTTAATTGGGGATGGAGGCAATTCTGTTTTTCTGGCTGAAATGTCTTGGAACAGCCCTAGGTGCTCTCAAGGGAAATCAGCACCCTTTACCTTTTCAATCCCTGCTTTGCACCTGATCTGGTCAATTTTCTGCAACAGACCACCCAGCCTCTCTTCCTCTCCCTTCCTCGTTCTCTCCATTTCGTATCTCTTCTCCACTCTCACTTTACTAAATAGCCTCACCTCGGAGCCACTTTGGGGTCATTCCTGGTGTCTTATTGATTCCACTTCTTGGTCTTTTGCCAACCCCCTTCTCTCTCCTCCCAAACCCCCTTCTGCCGCTTTCCGTATATTTGCGGGATTTCTTTCCCTTTTTGTCTTACAAGGGGTTTTGGCTCCCCTCGCTCCCTCGCGGCTCCTCAATTTGTTTTTCTCATTGTCTGTCAATGTTTTTACCTGCTGCCAGGCCGGCTCCTTCTGCTGCAATTTCTTGCACTTGATTTTTCTCCCTGTCTCCAAGGTTACGTAAGGAGGAGGCCTATTTCCCAGCCTAGCCTTAGCGCAGGGCTCCTTTGCCCCAGATGTACTCTTGCTCAGGAATCCTGCATGCAGCCATCTCTGGGTGGGCACAAACCAACAACCTCTTGGTTAAGAGCCACATACACCAACCCATTGCACCACAGAGATTCTTCTTCTTATTATTATTATCCCAAAATCCTCCCATGGGAGCCCACGATGGTAAGCTTCTTAAAAATATATGTACAATAAAAATGTATTTAAAAGACAGTGTTGAAAACTAAATATGGATAAAACCAGCAGCCAAGATTTCGACAAATGTACATGCCTCATAGGCCAGGGCGAATAAATATGTTTTGTCAAAATGCCAACAATACAGGGGACCAGTGCATCACACCAGGAAAAGAGTGCCACAAATAGGGTGCCACCACAGAGAAGGCCCTGTTGCAAGGCACTGACCCACATGCTACACTAAGTGGCACCCCACCAAGATGGCCACTGGTCTTAAAACATGGTCTTGCAGGTACTGAGGGAGGTGATCCTGTACGTAAGTACAGTGGTACCTTCGGTTAAGAACTTAATTCATTCTGGAGGTCTGTTCTTAACCTGAAACTGTTCTTAACTTGAAGCACCACTTTAGCTAATGAGGCCTCCTGCTGCCTCCTGCTGTTCTCATCCTGAAGCAAAGTTCTTAACTATTTCTGGGTTAGCGGAGTCTGTAACCTGAAGCATCTGTAAAGCGAGGTACCACTGTACTTAGGATCTGGGCCATTTGAATATTTGTACATCAGTACCAAAACCTTGAATTGATCCCAAAAGCAGCCAGTGCATTGCATTAAGGGAAAATGATAATATAGCCCTGTCTTGATGCCCTGTTTATCAGCCTGGTGGCACCAGCTGCAACTTCCAGGCCACATTCAAGGGAAATCCCATGCAGAGCACATTATACTGTAGTAGTCCAGTTGCGAAATTACTACAGCATAGACTTCCATGGCTGGTGTATTTCAGTCTAGGAGTTGGGCATAGGTACTCCTTGCCACTCAGGCCACCTGATCCTCAGGTAACTGTTTTGAACCATGGAGAACACCCAAGCCATGTACCTGCTACTTCAGGGGGATTGCAACACCAACCATAACAGGTTGCCTCCCTAAATCCTGGACATAAGGTAAAGGTAAAGGTACCCCTGCCCGCACGGGCCAGTCGTGTCCGACTCTAGGGTTGTGCGCCCATCTCACTTAAGAGGCCGGGGGCCAGCGCTGTCCGCAGACACTTCCAGGTCACGTGGCCAGCGTGACAAGCTGCATCTGGCAAGCCAGCGCAGCACACGGAAACACCATTTACCTTCCCGCTAGTAAGCGGTCCCTATTTATCTACTTGCACCCGGGGGTGCTTTTGAACTGCTAGGTTGGCAGGCGCTGGGACCGAGCAACGGGAGCGCACCCCGCCGTGGGGATTCGAACCGCCGACTTGACGATCGGCAAGTCCTAGGCACTGAGGTTTTACCCACAGCGCCACCTGCGTCCCATCCTGGACATGATAACCACCTATCCACAGCACCTCCCTCTTACCAGCTTCAGTTTTTTGGCTCCTACCTAGCCTGCCACTGCTTCCAAACATTGACACAGCCTCTCCCGATTCAGATGGATATTCAATAGTGGAATAGAACAGACCCCCGTTGGACCCTGTGGCACAAATGCCATCGTCTCAAAAAGCAGTCCGACAATGCTTCTTTCTGGTTGCAGCCCTGAAAGAAGGGCCAGAGCCCCCTGGAGAAGTCTCACTGTCTCTCCAATGTCCACCCCGTGAAAATCTCTCTGGGAGGCCCATGCTGAATGCTGTTGAGAGATCAAGGAGAACAAGCCGGGTCACACACTCCCCCTGTTCCTCTCCTAATAAACGCCATCAGTCAATGCAACCAATGCAGATTTCCTGTGATATCCAGGTCTAAAGCCAGGCTGACATGGGTCCGAATCATCCATTTCACTCAGGCTTGTTGGAAGATCTCCATTTTCTTGATCACCATGTCTAGGAAGGGAGCATCTGCATCTGTGTGATAGTTGTCTAATGCTTAAGGGTTGAGGTGGGGGGTCCCTCTTTGGAAGAGGCCACCCCACCCCACCTTTCAGGCATCAATCTCTACTGCAGCAAGGTACGGACTATTCCTTGGACCCACCAAGTCAGCCTCTCTCTGTTAGGTGGGCAAGGATTGAGAGAAGATGTGTTTGGCCTAACCCCTGCAGGAATCCCACCCACAACTTCACTCTGCAGTAGCTGAAATTAATCTCATGTATTCCCTTGGGAGGTGGGGCAGGGATAGAAATGAAACGAACTGTCGTCACAAGGGCCAGTTTACCCACCCCTGGTTTAAGCCAATAAGTATTGATCCATTGATTGAGATTAGCCAGCTGAAACTTTAGCTGATTTGTTTGTTGTTGTTGACCCCATGGACCAGAGCACGCCAGGCACTCCTGTCTTCCACTGCCTCCTGCAGTTTGGTCAAACTCATGCTGGTAGCTTCTGTCATCCCCTTCTCCTTGTGCCCTCCATCTTTCCCAACATCAGGGTGTTTTCCAGGGAGTCTTCTCTTCTCATGAGGTGGCCAAAGTACTGGAGCCTCAGCTTCACGATCTGTCCTTCCAGTGAGCACTCAGGGCTGATTTCCTTCAGAATGGATCGGTTTGCTCTTCTTGCAGTCCATGGGACTCTCAAGAGTCTCCTCCAACACCATAATTCAAAAGCATCAATTCTTCGGCGATCAGCCTTCTTTATGGTCCAGCTCTCACTTCCACACATCACTACTGGGAAAACCATAGCTTTAACTATACGGACCTTTGTTGGCAAGATGATGTCTCTAGATGATTTGTTAGCATGGACCAATTTTAACAAACAGGGCTGCAAGGGACAGGCACTCCCACCCCACATCCAATCAAAAGCTATTTTGGTTGTAGTGTGCTACTGAAACAGGGGGTGGCAATTAAATATTAAAAGTTGCCCTTTGCTTCTCACTGCATCAGAGTAGGGTTCCTCAGGCAGGGACTGCAAATCTCAGCAGTACATAGGAGCAGACAAAGGTCCAAGGCACCATATTCATTTCAGTTCAGGGGCTTGCTGTTTGCCTGCCCCCTTCACTGCTAAGTCATATTCGCCATGCAGTCAAAAGATGGCAGTGTAGCACCAGTTCAGTGCCAGGGGAAGGCAGGCAGCGAGTGACAAGGGATGTGGTTTGTGAGGAAAGAAACAGGACAGTAAATGACTCTCCTTCTGCCTGGACCCTTAGAAACGCTATCATGGAAATGTATGGTGCACCCACCTTTAAAATAACATATATGCAGCTGCAATCTCTGGCTCTCTCTCGCTCTCCTCTCACTGGTTGAAAAAAGAAGAAGAATATAATGCAGGAAGAAAAGGAAAAGGGCAACCTAATTCGATCAGGAAAAAGCAACTCTTTAGGTCTATTAGACTAACAACAACAAAAGGACATTATTTTTCTAATCTGGTGAATTGTTCAGGAGTTTAGAGTACTCCCTTGTGAAGAACGGTTTGTAGCTTGGACTTTTGGCTGAAATAAAGGCTCATATGCACCACCCCCAATAATAATAATAATAATAATAATAATAATAATAATAATAATAATAATAATATATTTATACCCCACCCATCTGGCTGGGTTTCCCCAGCCACTCTGAGTGGCTTCCAAAAGAACACTAAAATACAATAACCTATTAAACATTAAAAGCTTCCCTAAACAGGGCTGCCTTCAGATGTCTTCTAAAAGTTTGGTAGTTGTTTTTCTCTTTGACATCTGGTGGGAGGGCGTTCCACAGGGTGGGTGCCACTACCGAGAAGGCCCTCTGCCTGGTGCCCTGTAACTCCCACCCAGTGTGGAGACATTATTCATAAACTGATAGAGTGGCCTTAACCAAACAGATGTCATCCAGTTGTTTTAGACTACAACTCCCACTAGCCTTATCTCTGGCTGGGGCTGCTGGGAGTTGTAGTTCGAAACAGATGAAGGGCATCAGGTTGGCAAAGGTTGCTCCAGAACTTGTTATATGTAAACTGATCTTCCCTGAGCTACAGTGCTGCAGGGCTTTAAAGGACAAACTAGCACTTTGAGCTGTACCCAGATGCCAAGCAGCTATAGCCACCAGAGCTGGATATCCTAGAGTAGATGTATTTTACCTTGGCCACTGACTCATTTTCAAGGGCTGCCCCATATAAAGTACATTGAAGCAATCAGTCAGAGAGGTGACAAAGGCATGAATGATACTTGCTGAATCCCAAAGACTCACAAATGGTCATATATTGTGAATTCATTGTAGTGGATAAAGGACACCCTTGGACAGATTGGGTGCCCACTTGTCCACTGTATCAGCTTCAAGAGCACTCCTGGACTATGGATCTAATTCGGTGAACTGATTCCATCAACAACAGGGAAGGATACCTTGGCCCAGTAAATTGTAGGGCACACCAAGTAAGATCAAGTAGAGATGGAGGCAGGCCTTATCAAGACCATGGACAGCTCCCAGTGAACATGGTGGATTTGGCTCAGCAGAAAGTTGGTGTTCTCTCAGCAGAGAGTTGGAGCCTTCTGAAGGCTGGCAAGGCCTGGTCTGCAGTTGGCCCTATCTTCTAGGAGGAACTGGCTGTGCTTTTGAAAGGGCCCTTTCCTGATTCTATAACTGCTGGGTTTGATAAGGGGAGAGGAGCAGGAGCTGTTGCTAGGGACTCATCCTTGCAGGAAGACAGAAGGGCCACATCCTCAGGCTGGGAGGGTGCAGGATGAGATGCTAAAATTTCCTCCTGAGTGCAGCAGCCTATATCATGAAACATCTTTCCTTTAAAATATGCATAGATCGTTTTTCCAGCAGCTCAACTTGCTAACAAAAGATTAAGCACAAAGCAATATGTTCAAAAAAAGAGAGGAACAGAAAAGCACAATAGGCACTAAACCATCAGGAAACGATTGAAATAATTGCTGCAATAATACAAGGTTTCATGCTTTTTCTGAAGCCTTACTAGAGAATGGGACCTTGGGTTTGGCCACTGCTGAAGTTCCCCTGGGGTGTGCTCTGAACTCAGTGCAGATGACAAGAGCCACTGCTGCCCTCTTCCTTGCTACAAAGGAGACACTCCATCATTTATTGTAAGTTTTGCATGCCAGTTTCTCCCATGATATTGCAATCACTATAAAATCAGATGAAATGGGTATTTATGTTTTTGACATACTTGTTGGGGGGTGGGGTGGGAACTTAATTTAATTTAATAAAGGCTTGCAGAGTCCTAGCAGAATGTTTGCGATGGACACTCAAATTATCTATCTATCTATCTATCTATCTATCTATCTATCTATCTAATCTATCATCTAATCTACTTCTGCTTCCTGCACATAAACTGTCATGGACTTAGAAGCCACAATCCCTTTTAAACTGTTTCCAGCCCATTGGATTTCACTAATAACCTAAATTGAGCAGAATCACTGCAGAGAGGGACAAACCCCTTGCAGACATTTGTTCTGTAGACAGGCAAGTGAGTTAGTACATGCTTTTTTAATTTTATAAAAGGCCATTGCATGACATTTTCTCTAAGTACCACTAAGCCTGCTTGCAAATGGGTTAGGGAGGCGGCAGTTTCCTCTGTGGGATTGACATACGTGGGGAAGAGTACCCCGTGAAATAAAGAGCAGGGGGAGCAAAGCAGAAGTCAAGGCTGCCCTCCTGAACGGATCTGTCGCAACCTGAAAATATCCTGTGCCCTTTGCCTCCTCCATATGAGACACGATCTTAGCCAAGCTCCATGGACCCACTTGGTGGGTTTGGTTATATTCAGGCGGGTGATGGTGTAGTCTCTTGCCTTGCCCAGGTATGCAGGGGAAAACCGGTTGTCATGGTGATTGGCGCTCACGAAGCGGAAGCCTGCAGTGTCAAGTTGCCCTTGTGTGTTGTTCTAGCAGATGGATGGATGGACAGGTGCACACCAGAATAATACGCTGCCACTGCTTTGCTTTCGCTCCTGTTGCTCCGGCTTGTTAGGCTGTGTGAGCTGACACTAACTGTGCCTGTCAAACTTCGATGAGTTGATGATCTGGAAACTAGTTATTAAGTATAATAATGGTTGTTTGGTTTTTAACTGTCCTGTTGGTAAGAGCCTAAGTGACAGGGGACACGAGACGTTGTTCCAGGCTGCATTTTAAGTGCCCAGACCTCACTTGGGTTTCTGCACACTCCTTTCTGCAGATGGTTTTCCTGAGGAAGTGGCCCAGAATGCCCCGAAACAGCTGGCTGCAAAGATCTCTCCCCCCAAAAAACATGTGCACTTGGGTGGAACAACACCTGTATCCCGTGAAGCAGAAAAGGGACAAAGTAACCGGAAGATTTCGTGAAGTGGGTTTTTTGGCAGCCAAGGCAATAGGTGGCTCTCCTGCATAATGAGAATCAAGAAGGAACACACTAGAATTCTAGGATTCTGCCTCATGCCAAATCAGATCACTGGTCCGGCTAGCTAAGTACACTGACAGGCAGTGGCTTTCCAGGGTTCCAGGCAGGGGCCTCTCCCAAACCTACCTGGAGATGCTGAGGATTAAACATGGGACCTCCTACATGAAAAGAAGAAGCTCAAGCACTGAACCCAGTGTTTGGTGGGGTAAGTTGCTTCACCCAGTATTTAAGCATGTCCAGACTGGAGGCCTAGGCAGCAGTTCATTCAGCTCATGATTACTTACATGGGCCTAGATGTTCATGTGCATTATGTATATATCCTACCTTTCTCCAAGGTGGCTCACAGCAACAATGAAAACAGATACAGTAAAAATGCACACAATGAATATTAAAAAAACCAATCAATTAATAAACCTCTTAAAAACAGCAGTGTAAACCACTTTTAAAGAGAAAAAAAAAAGAAATATAACAATACCCACCCCCAGGAGACCCTGCCACAACAGCCAGTTAGTGACCAAAGGTCTGCCAGAATAAAAAAGTATTTGCCTGCTAGTGAAATAAAAGCAGAGAGGGTGACAGCCTAGTGTCTTCTTCTTTGGTGATCCCTCGTAGCTGAGTAAGATTGTCTTCCATGAACATGGTCTTAATAGTGAGTCCATAAGTGACTGTGGAGGCCAATTCTGGATCCACATGCCCTTCCACAGTGGGAACATAGGTTTCTGGGCGGGAGTTGATAACGGTGAGGGTTTGCTAAGCGTGCCTTCCTCTTAGCACGTTTCTCCCTTTCGTCCTGATTTTGAACGTCTTCAGAATCCATGACACCTTTGGTAAAGGCCATTCTCCAATTGGAGTGCTCACAGGCCAGTGTTTCCCAGTTGTTGGTGTTTATACTACATTTTTAAAGATTTGCCTTGAGAGAGTCTTTAAAAGTTCGGAATAGAGTAGTTGCTTTGGAAGATGATAATCAGGCATCCAAACAGTATGACCAGTCCAACAAAGTTGATGTTGAAGAATCATTGCTAGTGTAGTCTCCTGTGGAAGGGAGTTCCACAGTCTGGGAGCAACCACCAAGAGGGTCTTCTCCCATGTCTTCACCAAACTTGCCCATGGAAGTGGCAGGACTGAGAGGCCTACCCAGAAGATCTCAAAGCCTGGGCAGGCACACATAAGGAGATATGGTCCTTCACGTAGCCTGGACCCAAGCTATATTGGGCTTTGCAGGTCAAAACCAGTGATTTGAACTGGTAGTCAGTGGAGCTGTTGCAACAAGGAGGTTCAGTTCTTCCTGTAACTGGCTCTGGTCAGCAATCTGGATGCAACAACTTGGACCCTCTGAAGTTTCTGAACACTTTCCAAAGGTGGCCCAACTTAGAACATGTTGCAGTGATCCAAATGGGATATAACTAAGGCACATGGCACCGTGGCTGGGTCCAGTTGGCGCATTAGCTTTAAATGTGCAAATGTGCTCCAGTCTGGAATGAGGAGACTTTGTGTCCTTGCATCCTTGACAAAGCCTGGGTGTGTGTCTAGGAGTTTTCTGGAGGGTGTGAGGTTGCAAAAGGCTGTCTTAGTTGGTACCCCAGAAGAAGTGATTCTGTTGCTGTACCCCCAAACAGGGGCTCCCAAACACCAGGACTCTAAAAGAGAAGATTTCTTTCTCCTCTCCCACCCACAACTCTTCTGAAGAAGGTAAGATTTGGAATAACCAGGATCCCCCTCCCCACCTCATAAATCTGATTCTCCCTATCTCAAGCAAACACACTCCCCACCCCAGCCCCAAGCTACAGGATAGATCACAAGGAAAGATCATCACAAAGGCAAAAGCATTTGCTCCTACTGCTTTTGCCATTTTTGCTGGCATTTCTAGAAGCAGACTGATGGGATGTGAACTTAAAGGGAGGGAGAGAGAGAGAGAGAGAGAGAGAGAGATTTCTGTGTGGGTTTTCTTTCCCTCGTTTTTCATCTGCTGCGTGGGTAGGGAAGTGAGAACCCAAACAGAATGGAAAAAGATGCACAACAGGTTGGCTGGGTTTGCAGCAGCAGAAGGGGGTCCAGCTGCAGCCACTGAAAGCAGTTTTACAACATTCCTTAAGGTAGATCAATGTGGGAAGCAAGAGAGCTGAACCCGTAGGCAGCTGAGCTCTCCACTGGGAACACATCTTCCAGTAGCGTCAATTTGAAGAGCAACAGAATCCCATATTATTTTTTATATATGGGTTAGAACATGTGTCTGTTTTCTGGCTGTGAGCCAAATGGCTGTGAAGTAATAATAATAATAATAATAATAATAATAATAATAATAATAATTGTTATTATTATACCCCACCCATCTGGCTGGGCTTCCTCTGGGCAGCTCCCAACAGAATGTTAAAAACACAATAAAACATCAAACATTAAAAACTTCCCTTAACAGGGCTGAAGTCATGGAATGGTTACCATACCCTCCAACATTTCTCCGATATAAATAGGGACGTCCCATTCCATAATGATAATTTTATTATTTATACCCCACACATCTTATTGGGTTGCCCCAGCCACTCTAGGCAGCTTCCAACATATATAAAAACATAATAAAACATTAAACTTTTTTTAAAAACTTCCCTATACAGGATTGCCTTCAGATGGCTCGGGGTCAGACAACTCTATACCCTCCAACATTTATCCAATGAAAATAGGGATATCCTAAGGAAAAGCGGAACATTCCAGGATCAAATCAGAAACTGGGATGGCTTCTCTAAATCAGGGATGTGCCTGGAAAATAGGGATACCTGGAGGGTCTGGGTTACAGGCTGCTCAGTGACAAGGTGACAGCAACAGAATGTTCACAAGCAGTGCAACTGATGAAAGGTCAGTCTGACTGGGGTGGGCGGAAACCTCACACAGGACTGGAGCTAGTTAGAAACATCATGCTGATTTTGAATGAAGCAGGCAATTTTTTTACCTGCACCCCTGGCAATGGCCCTAAAAGAAGGACCATACAGCTCTGTATCCTTGGCTGAGCCAGTGTAGGACGTTGCTCTCCAGAAGCAGATGCTGAGAAAGACCTACAGCCAGAGGTGGGGTAAGGAGAAGGCCTTCTCTCATCAGAGAGCAAGTACAGGCTGGTGGATGGAGTTGCTTCTGAGGATGGTTATGGCAGGAGGTTGCCCCTGCCTGGAGATGCCCTTCCAATGAGGGGGCTTAAGCCTTGAATAGACACAGTAATACTCAAGAAGACAACTCAGCTCATTCAAGGGGCTCTTTGGAGGAAACCCAAAGTGGTATTAGGGATGCAGAAAGTCTAGCTGTCAGGAGGTCTTGACCTTCACCAACAACTGGCAAGAGGTTGAACTTTCAGCGCTTTGTGCCAAGCTCCTTAGAAGTGCATATAACTTAGGAGTGGGCAAGTTACAGCTTGAGGGGCTATTTCCATGCCTGCCTGGGGGTTAGTCTGGGTCAGACAGAGAGGATGGTTGTGGACCAGATGGATTCAGGGCTCAAGTTGTGCTCTGCTGAGCCTTGATATAGCCAGGGCCCTTGCTAGGCAGAAAGTCTGTATGGATATTTCCAGTCAATACAACTCAGTACCACAAGCCAATGGCATTTATTTCACCACCCACCCCTTCCTGAGCCTGGAGTCAGGCAGAGCAGTGTGAATACAAAGGTGATTCTGAGCTGGGTGGTTGAAGGCTGCTCTCTCTGCTTGGACAACACCACTTTCTCTCTTCTTCCTCCTCCCTCCTCCTCCCCGCTACCAAGTTGGGAATGAAAGCACAGCGATAAAAGAGATTCAATCTGCTAATTGTGGAAAGTAATAAACACCACGCAATCAGAGTAAAAGAATATCCCCCCCCCCTTTAATTAATGCTAAATGACTCCAGCGCTTATATGGGGATAGTCATTGAATCCATACTTCCACCAGGCAGCTGGATCACGGAGGACTTTAAAACGGCAAAACATTTGGATGAATTAACCTTTTGGACACTATACTGGCAACGGATGCTTGATCCATGTAGAGGGGGAAAATCCCCCCCCCCAGGTTAGTGTGCCTGGAAGGAAAGAGGGTTGGAGACCCCCCGTGCCTTGGTCAAAGAGTACTTCCAGGCAGGTGTTTATTGTGGATCTGGTGCTACTCAGAATCTCTCTGTTGACAGCTGCACAGTTTGATAGGTTATTGATAATCTGGAACAGCAGTTCAGCCCCACAACCTCCCCCTCCAGCCCCCCTGCAGCAGCTCAGTCCAAGCCTTTTCTCCCCCAGAGTCTCCTAGCCATGCCCAGTCATATGAAATATTTCAGCTCTGATCTCTCACAATCGTCGCATGGGTGGCTTCTCATTTCAACCTCTTGCATCTGCTCCCTCTGTCCCTGTCTACGTTTCTCCACTTTGTGTGACAGAATATGATGGGCATCTAAATCTGGCTGCCAAACGACAGGCTGTAATGAACAGAATTCTAACAGGTGCCAGAGACAAACTTATTAATGCAAGTAATATAAATCCCAACATGTTTTTGAGCAATTAAGACTGTCATCAGGGGACAGAAAAAAAGGAATTGCTCTCATCTATTGCAAATTTCTTAGACGACTCACTCCAAGAGGAGCCACTGACTCCTAGGCTGATCATGTGAGAGGTTCCTCCCCCCCCCCCATTTCTTGTCCTCTGATGTCTGGGAAGCTCTGTGCCGCTGTACTTTTGGTGTGTTTGGACAGTGCTACATGCAGCTGCTCTGCACCAGAGACCATGCCCTATGTGAATAATAACTTCACTTGTTTGTTTCATTTTTTAAAAAAAACTGCCATTTATATGCTGCCATTTTTTTAAAAAAAACTGCCATTTATATACTGCCATTTCCTGCTCCCTTAAATGCAGCCTGCGTCCCCTATGTCCCACTGCACTCTCTCCAGCCTACAAAAAAACCAACACGCTATGAAAATGCTTTTTTTAAAAAGCGTTTTGAAAAATATATTGAATTTGCCATAAGCTCACTATGGCCACCTAATGTCAGATTTATATAATACACTTTAAACACGCTTAAAATGTTATGTTTGCAACTGTATAGCTGAGTCCAAAGAGGGATTTGTGTTTGTGTTGTTGTTGTTGTTGTTGTTGTTGTTGTTGTTGTTGTTCTTCTTCTTCTTCTTCTTCTTCTTCTTCTTCTTCTTCTTCTTCTTCTTCTTCTTCTTCTTCTTCTTCTTCTTCACCACAAGGTGTGAGTTACAACAATGTAAAAGTCAGTATTAGGTAAAGGTAAAGGGACCCCTGACCATTAGGTCCAGTCGTGACCGACTCTGGGGTTGGGGCGCTCATCTCGCTTTATTGGCCGAGGGAGCCGGCGTACAGCTTCCGGGTCATGTGGCCAGCATGACTAAGCCGCTTCTGGCGAATGAGAGCAGCACACGGAAACACCGTTTACCTTCCCGCCAGAGCGGTACCTATTTATCTACTTGTACTTTGACGTGGTTTCGAACTGCTAGGTGGGCAGGAGCAGGGACAGAGCAATGGGAGCTCACCCTGTTGTGGGGATTCGAACAGCCAACCTTCTGATCGGCAAGTCCTAGGCTCTGTGGTTTAGGCCACAGCGCCACCCATGTCCCTTAAAATTCAGAATTAAAAACTGTTAAAACACATTACAGTCACAGGAATAGGGTGGGTCCCAAAAACACATCTCAGACGTCAAAGGCCAGGGTGAAAAGGTGAGTCCTCAGCATTTACTGAAAGCTGTACATAGATGTACTTCTGTGGGGAGGCTATTCTACACCTTACTTCTGCCATGTGGCAGGTTTGGATGGTGAGGGTACAGAAGGTGGTGATCGTGGCGCCTGCTCCCCAGATTTGGAGCTGTCTTCTCATGGGGTTTAGGAAAACTTGAGCAAAAAGCAAAGGCAGACCATATTGTTCTGAGAACTGCTTTGTGACAGGGGTAAGCAGGGAGTTTATTTCAGGGCTAATTGAAAACAAATAAAGTCTTTAGCAGGGGCCAGGTTCAAAATCCAGATAAACAGACCATGATAAAATAAACACGATGACATATAGGGATTGATAGTTAAATAACCAGCTTGTATATATTTTGGTATTAAGTTTCCTCTCTGCTCTCAGGATCCACCCCTACAATATGCACTCGCACAATTCATGCAGATGATCCCCCCCCCCCCCACCACAAGCAACTCCTCATCAGAGGCTGAGCAGAGCATCAAGCCGGCTGTGAAAGACCTCCTTATCTTCCCCAACATGCACGTTTCAACAGCTGGCACCGCACAGACCTCATCAGATTTCCTCTTGCTGAGGCTAAAATGGGGGAAGGAAACTGAGATGCAGAAATGCAAATCAAAGCCAGGAAGGTACAGGATTTCATTTGGATGTGCCGGGTGAGTCTCTGGTCTCATATACAGTATCTGCTCTTTATAATGAAGTTGTGTGCTGCTGGTGGGCATAGCTTTAAAAAATAAAAATAAAAAGTCTGGAAGACAGAAGATTGAAGAGTTGACAGATGCTTTCCTTTACAGTCCTTGCCGTGTTTAACATTTTGCATTCTGCTCAGGGTTTGCATTAACCCTGGCCTGGTCGTGGACATGAGTTGCATTGGCTGGGCAAGAGAAAGGTGTCAGGACACTCAGAGGGGACCGCACCTCAGCAGGGGGCCTGCCAGCAACCAAGAGACCACCTCTGCTGCTGCTCCTTTTTGTGCCTGGCTGATGCCTGTCGAGGTGCCCATTCACACTGTGTGGGACAGAGAGTTGAGGAGCAGGAGGGCAACAGAACCAGCAAAGGAGAGGAGGCAGTGGCAGAAGGAGCTGTGGGAATGTTAAGCATAGTAAAGGTAAAGGGACCCCTGACCATTAGGTCCAGTCGTGGCCGACTCTGGGGTTGCAGCGCTCATCTCGATTTATTGGCCGAGGGAGCCGGCATACAGCTTCTGGGTCATGTGGCCAGCATGACTAAGCCACTTCTGGCGAACCAGAGCAGTGCACAGAAACACTGTTTACCTTCCTGCCAGAGCGGTACCTATTTATCTACTTGCACTTTGACGTGCTTTTGAACTGCTAGGTTGGCAGGAGCAGGGACCGAGCAACGGGAGCTCACCCTGTCACGGGGATTCGAACCGCCAACCTTCTGATTGGCAAGTCCTAGGCTCTGTGGTTTAACCCACAGCGCCACCCACGTCCCTATTAAGGAGAGTAGGAGAGGATATATTGATTAAAGATTATCCTTCATTCACTCACGCTAGTAAGTCATGTAGCAGAGCAGATCCCCCTCAATACAGCAGGAAGCTAGTTTGCAGATTCGTTTGAATCTCTTTAGTTAAGATTATTCCTGGCATCCCCTTTAATCCCTCTTAAAAGAATCAAGACACAAGAGTCTTTCCTTAAAAGTAACAAGAAGTTTACTCACATTCAGTTCACAGTACGATCTCTGAAGGCAGACTTTAGCTTGTAGTTACAGAACATAGTGTGAGTTCATCCCT
Organism: Podarcis muralis; assembly: GCF_964188315.1. NCBI lineage: Eukaryota > Metazoa > Chordata > Lepidosauria > Squamata > Lacertidae > Podarcis > Podarcis muralis. The sequence goes on from NC_135669.1 coordinate 17,079,445, forward strand.
TATGGGGACTGAGCCCATGTGCTGCTGGCTGAGAGCCAGCAGACAGCAAAATACATTAAGAGAACAGCATCAAGAGAACAAAATGGCTGCAGGAGAGCAGCATGGCATCAAGAGAGAGAGATGGTTGCGTGACTCAGCTCTTTTATGGAGTCAGCCAGCGTCACGCCCATCTGCCTGGTCACATTCATGGGGAGGACGCTCCAGACCAGTGGAACAGGAAGTTATACTGACTGGAGTAACATCCCCCTGCCTCTGCCCACTCTAGGGAAACAAGGAGTGTTGTATTTGACTGCTCCACTGGGTTACATCCTACAGGAGCTGTAACACCTGCTTATTCACCAGCTCTGGCCCTGGCAAGTGAGCATCCACTCATTCACCCAGCAGCAAGGGCAATGAGGAGGATAGATGAGGGCCCACGCAGGAGAGGGCACCCACACCAAATGCATCTGGTCCAAGCCAGCATTGATATGTTCAATGGCTACTGTGACAACCACAACAGCCACACGCTGTGCTTATGAATGTGGCACCACATAAATCCACAGAAGGGAAGGAACAGACCTCTCCCCAGCCAGGCAAGCGCGGCCTCACCGAAATAAGCCCTGGGCAGTTAGTTGCTGACAATGATCCAGACTTCTGGTTTGGTACCAGAAGGCCCTGCTGGCTCTGGGATATGAAGCATGTCCCATTTTTAAAGATCTTTTCTTGCAACACCCCCCCTTCCCATCTATCACACTTTGCCGCGTTCTAACCAATGTGAAATCTGACGTCCCTTTCCTATGCTTAGGGCAGCTCCTCTTCTCAAAGGCCCCTTTGAGAATCACAGAATAAAGGTGGAAAAGGAGAGCCCTACCACCTCCTTGCCTTTCAGCCCAGATGCAGCAGCCTAGATAATACCTGTGCGTGTGTTCAGCAGCTCTCTGAGTCTGCCACCAGTAGGCTCCTCATTCTCCAGCAGACAAATTCCTCAATTTGCATGTAAGTCTTCCCACTAGAATGTCCAACAGCGCAGCTCTCTGGGCCTGTTTTTTCTGTGCAGCATCTCTGAGATCAAATCTGCCTCCTCTCTCCCTCTGCTCAAATTGCTACTACAGCCCTTGTCCAGCCAGCCTCTCATCAGCTGACAGTCATCTAGTCAGGCTGCTGCTGCTGCTGCCTCCATTTGCTCCTTTGCTAGCAATTGCCCTCCATTCAAACAGCAGACAAAAAGGTGCTCCTTCTTTCTGCTCTGACGCTCAGGGCAAAGCTTTCCATCACAAATGACGGAGGGACTGGGTTAGGCTCCCTGAAATATTCCTTTGCTCACTGGGCTGCATCTGCTCTGCACTTTCTCCACTCGTCCTACAAACGAACACAGGAAGCTGCCTTTATACTGAGCCAGACAGTTGGTGCATTCATGCTCCAGCAGTATGCCATGATATGGCTCCATCACTCACATGGGGTGGAAGCACCTTTCTTTCCTTGTACCTGTGAGCATGGAATCCCTATGTTCAGAGGCAGTATACCTGGGAATGCATGCAGGGGTCAAACGGAGGAAGGCCATCAAGGTTGCACGCTGCTGAGGCACCTGGCTGCGTGCTGCAGGAATCTCTGAATTGTATGGATAAATTAGCACCAGGTTCCCCATGAACATGCACCATGCTATGGTGAGGGGTGGTCCCCTTCCAGCAATGCTCCACTCCTGAGATGGACAGCTCTGGCCTGGCCATGCAAGGCGAACCAAGGCTCTTTGGCACTGCGGTATAAAGGTCACGCCCTGCTGAGGAACCTGGCTGGCTGCTGATGGAAACAGGATAATGGACCCTCAGCCTGACCCAGCAGGGCAAGTCTTTGTTCTCATAACAGGGTCCATAAATAAAGAGCAGCTGTGGTGAGGCCTGTTCAGAACTTGAACACAGCACCCTCTGCAGTCTACAGGGTGACAAAGAGGAGAAATTACAGTGCCTAGAGTTTCAAAGCCTTCTCCCCTTCTGTCTTTGACTTCCCTCTCCACCCCAGGTCTTCTTTCCGCACTTTCTGTTAAGCGTTCATTATGTATCTTTGGTGTGGCGAGTGATGGAGACCTGAGAGATTGGAGTTTCCTGCCATGGGAGCTCCCCACTGCTTAGTAGTGGCTTGCATCAAGTGGAGAAGGTGTCATGGAAAGGAACAGGAATCCCCAGAGCTCACTGTAGAGTTGGGAGGGTGGAAGGCTGGGGGAGGGAGAGAGAAAGAGGGAGAGGGAGAGAGAAATGGTAACATTACATATTATTTCCGATGCACCCATGGTAAGAGTGGGAAAACTCTGGTGCAAAGCTGCAGACTGGAGTTCAGATGATCGGAATGGTCTTTTGCAAGGGAAGTCAGAAGAGTTTATTTGCAGCTAGTCTGAAGTCGTCGGAATCCCCGCACGCCACAGAAAACGTGTCCCCGGCTAGCCTCTTTGCTTTCCCTCCTTGCCGATGTGATCCCTGCAAAAGTGCTGATTTTATTGAGTGTGGCAAGAAGCAGTTCATTAAAAAGCAGAATTGAGAGGGGGAGGAGGGGTTGGAGGTGGAAAAGATTAATGTTGCACGCCCATGCCTCAGGTTGCATGGTAAACACACCATCATTCCATCTTCCCGTCCGGGCAAGGAATGAGCGATCCTCCTTCCCTGTCAGCTCGGCTTAGGGGCTCCTTGCAGCTAATGGCTCTGGAGGGAGGAGGCCAAGGCAAGCCTTCAGGACTAGCCAGTGGGGAAAGCACACCAGCAGGCAAAATGTGGTGGGGAAGCTGGAGTGAGGCTCTCCAAGATGGAGGTCCTCATGACTTTGTTTGGGATTTTTCTGCCTCACTAAAACACTTTAGGCCAGTGCTGGCTGGACTACCCCCCCCCTTCACTGCCCCATTTCACATCCTGGTCTGACCCACCCAGCCCTCCCCACTCTCGACTCCAGCCAGGCTCTTTTACAACCACCCACAGCTCAAGGGCCCTTTTCTTTCCGGGAAGACACTTCACTCTAATCAATCTAATTGAACGACTGTCAGCTCAAGAAAGGAATTTATCAAAGTAGGAGGAAGGGTGAGGGGAACCCTGCGTGACATTTGGCCCGACATAGATTTGTCCTCTCGAATCCTCACGCCCCATTTGCCAGGGGCGCTGCTGGAGATGGCAGTACTGGCAGATGGCGGGGAGAGGCAGAAGGGGGGGGGCAGGGCAGCCCCTTTGCAATTAACACCCATTTGGGGGTGGGTGGGAGATGCGCAGAGGAAGCTAGAAACAAACAGATTGTGGCTTCTGAGCAGGTGATAAAAATGCAATGCGTATCACATTAATAGACCAGAATAATTGCTGTGCCTTTGTTAATATCCACACACAGCCCTGTATTTTCCAGGCACAGGCCTGCGCTTTAAAGCTCATGTCCAAATACTCTTTTTCTTGCCCCAGAGTTTCCCCCGTGAAAATCCACTTTTTAGAAGCTGAAGCGCAGCAAAGGGCAATTTGGGTTTTCCAGATTGCCGTTTGCTCCGATTCATCAGTAAAGAGTGAGTGTTGGCGGAGAAAGCTCTGGGGGCAAACAAAGAAAATAAAACAAAAAGGGAAGAAAGCTTTTGGTCACAGAGCTTTAAAGCACTGGCCTTGCCCAGAAAGCATGAAGCAAAGGTAAGTGTGGATGAACCCATGGTCTATGGCCAAAACCCAACTGGAAAATTTGAGGGTTGGCGCCTTTCTCAGTTAGCCCCACAGACTGAACCAGATTAGCATAGATAGCTGAATGGCACTATAAGGATTATCCCGGATCTAGAGAGTCATGATCTTGGAAGCAACTCCCAGTTATATTCCCAGACAGAAACACCCACAGGGCACAGCTGCTCTATCTCTGGCCCATTGCATGTATCTTATTCCTTGTAATAAGGAAGTAGACAGCACATTCTGAGCTGTTTGTGTGTGGATTTTCACAAAGCAATCTGTGCATGCTTGTGAGCTGCCCAAAGGAGGCATCTGACTGGCCACTGTGAGAACACGGTGCTGAACTAGATGTCCTCATCCAGCAAGGCTGCTCTTATGTTCTTCCGGATATTTTGGACTACATCTCCCATCAGGCCCAGCTAGCACTGCCTTGTGATGCTGGGCTGATGGGACTGTGGCTGTGGTGTCTAAGGCGGATGGGAGTTGTAGTCCAAAACATCTGGAGGGCATCAGGGTGCTGAAGGCAGGCATCCTGTTTTTGTCTCCCATCAGCATCAATGGGTATGCCCACTGCAATATAGTTTGTTTACAATGCTCACATCCACACCATACATTTAAAGCTCATGGCTTCCCCCAAAAGATCCTGGGAACTGTAGTTAAGCCCCCAGAGCGCAAAAGTTCCCAGCCCTCTTAACAAACTACTGTTCCCAGAATTCTTTGGGGGAAGAATTCTGGTGTGGATGTGACCCAATACCTTTGGAGGAACCCTTTTAGTTATGTCATGGCCTGCAGAGGTTCATCTTAGGGCAACTTGGAGGGCCTTCTCCAAGTTGGCCCCAGCCTGTGGAATGAGCTACTCACCCAGCAATGGCAGGTACCTACTATGCTGATCTGTTTTGCTGGCTGTTAAAAACATATCCACTTACTCAGGCTTTCCCTACCCTCTGCTACTAGTGGAACGATCCTGGCTACTGTAGTTATATGTTGATTTTACTGGAATTTAAAAAATTGTATATCGTCCTGTTTTTGAACTGTTGTTTGCTTATTGTAGGCCATCTTGGTACTCTTTTAATGAGAGGTGGTATATAAATAGTTTAAATAAATAAGGGCAAGCTGCCTCTCAATTATGAGTTTTTGTTTTAAGTCTCAAAGTCCTTAGAAAGCTTAATTCAGCCTGGCTTATAGGCCTAAACTCTGCCAACAGGAGACCACCTGGTCCCTTTGCACACCCCTCCATTGAAAGGATACCCAATTTACCACATACCTGAGCAACTTTCTGGCTTCCTGTCCACAACCCACCACAGGCCTTTTTCCTGAGGGGAGTGGGGGGAGGACTCCAGAGGCTGACCCCCACAGAGCAGCCTTGCAGCAGCGATTGTAAGCGATTCAATAAGGGGAGGCCTGAAATTATATCATCCCAACTAATATAATAAACCCTCATTTACTCCCATTTATCTCCTGGAGTTTCCCCCCCTGAAAGCTGTAATCTTGCATCTTCTACAGTGATGGATTAACGCGAGGGAGACTCCGCTGGGGAATAAAAATCCACAACATGTAGTTTTTGACGTGTTATTATTCAGTTTTATCTCGGGCTGCTCATTCCCAGCCCATTACTCATGTTCACAGGGGTTTGTTTTGACTCTCCCTCCTCCCCTCAGTTTGCACAAGAGGAAAGGGCGCTGTTCACCTCCCTCCCTTCTCTGCAGGCTGTGTGCTTTGGGGCGGACGGGCTTTCCCATGCTCCTGTGATGGAACCCCCTTCAGATATCATAAAATCATAGAATTGTACAGTTGGAAGGGACCGCGAGGGTCATCTAGTCCAACCCCTTGCAATGCAGGAATCTTTTGCCCAATGTGGGGCTCAAACCCATGACCCTGAGAATAAGAGTCTCTTGCCTTGCCAACTGTGCTCTCCAGTTGCGTGGTGAGTTCCCGCCTCCCAACAGTAGAAATAAAGACACATGATGCCATTAGTAAAGGTAAAGGGACCCCAGACCATTAGGTCCAGTCGTGACCGACTCTGGGGTTGCGGCTGTCAACTCGCTTTATTGGCCGAGGGAGCCGGCGTACAGCTTCTGGGTCATGTGGCCAGCATGACTAAGCCACTTCTGGCGAGCCAGAGCAGCGCACGGAAATGCTGTTTACCTTCCCACTGGAGTGGTACCTATTTATCTACTTGCACTTTGTGCTTTCGGACTGCTAGGTTGGCAGGAGCAGGGACCGAGCAATGGGAGCTCACCCCGCCGCGGGGTGCCATTATTTTAAAATAATGGTGCCATTATTTTAGGTTAATGGGCTAAAATTGGCCACAACTTTATTGGTTACAGATAAAGAGCGGTATTGGCTTAGGCATTGGTCCTATCCGACTAACCGGCTTCAGCCTGTTTGCTTGAAGACCAGGAAGGGTTAACACCAGCAGGGGGAGCCCTGCTGATGCACATCAACTAGGGACTCCCCCGGGGTCACCGCTCGGGGGCGCGCTTTAGGCCCTGACCTCCATAGGCTTCGGATGAGGCCACGCCCCTTGGAATCCTTTACCGGACTACCCTTCAATATTTGGGGGAGGTGATGGCGCTCCCCCCCAACACATCTACATAACAATACCCCTACCAATGCCTAACCGCCAAAACCAAAGGAGTTGTGATGATTTGCTACGAGGTAGGCTAAAAACCAAATGGCCGGTGCCAATTTGCCAAGTGGAAAAAATTCCTACCAGGCCCCTTAACGGCGACCAACCGAGGTCCATAGCAAGGTCAGACGGAGAACCTTAAAGGGCGGGTGGGTGGAAAACCTCAGCAGCTGAGTGGTCCAAAGAGGGCGATCCTGGGGCCGAGCTTGCCTTAAATGAGGCAAGCCACTCCCCCCAAGCCAGCCGATTGGCTGGCTCAGGGGATGACGCGGCCCGAGGATTCCCCTGATCGCGCAGGGCTGGAAGCCAGCCTCTGCGTGTGTGTTGGGGGCGTGAAGCCTGCAACACCACCTCCTCATGAGGTTGGAAGTGGCTTTGTAGAAAGAGAAGATTCCTGATCACACTCACACAGTTTATTTTCTTTGTGTGTGTGTTGTTGTTTTTTTAAAAAAGACTATTCCACAAGCAGAACTCAAAGCAGCGAACAGCACAGAAGGACAAATGATTAGGACTTCATCCAACTGCATGATGAAATATTATAGCCAGCAGATAACAGAACAGATTATTGGTTCAGCTTTCCCCAAAAGAAAAGGCCTCTTGCAAGAGGCAACCCTTAGCCTGGCAGGTCCATCTCTGGGGGTTGGCGTGGGCTGTTCTAGGACTCTGGCACCACCACAATAAGGCCCCGTACCTCATGTGCCTCCCTGCTGCCCTTCAGTTAGTAGGCAGATGTGGAGCAGGACTCCAGGTGTGTACAAGACAGCCATGTGCAGGAAAATAAAGGGACACCGCCTCATATTTTGACTGGCAGAAGCATAAACTCAGCAAGGAAGGGCTGGCTAACAAACCATTTTATTCACCTGAATATGACTGGGATATTACTAGGACCCATCACAAGGCATTCCAAGTTGCTTCTCTGTCTCTACTACAGCATGGAGAGAAGAAGAAGATCAATCCAGGCATTTATGGGCAGTCATTGGAGGGCTGCCATTCATCTCCCAGCTGTGTCCATTAAAGCTTAATCCCAAGTAGGGCTTAATCCAGGCATCCCCAAACTCGGCCCTCCAGCTGTTTGGGGACTACAGTTCCCATCATCCCTGACCACTGGTCCTGTTAGCTAGGGATGATGGGAGTTGTAGTCCCAAAACAGCTGGAGGGCCGAGTTTGGGGATGCCTGGCTTAATCCTTCTCTGGCAGTCCTTGTTTCTAGCACCCATTATTTGGAGACTGTGTTTTAATGGTAAGGCTCCCCTCACATGCCCACAATCTCCTTTTTGCATGTTCTTCTAGGACTAGGTTTCGGGGATTGCAAGTTCAAATTACAATACGCATGTTGTTGACAGAGAACTAAGGAGAAGGCAGGCCCTTGCCTTGAGGAGCCTACTATCCAAAACTGGACTTGGAAGGAGGAAAATGAAGGTCACAGGGTAATCAGGGTTCAGTTCAGTTACATGTGCTGAGGCTTAGGTGATGAGGGCAATGTTAGCCTTGGCACAATTCCAAATCTAAATGAATTAACATGTGCACATGGGCAGTGACCTATTTTATATTCAGTCTCTCCCCCCTGCCCACTGCAGTGGCATCTGCACCAAGGGCTGCAGGCATCCCCCTTCCACCCCACCCAATTTTTCCTGCACTTCTACAAGCTGCTAAAAAAACCATGAGGCCTGGGAACGCGGGGAGTCTTCCGTAGGTTCCTTTAATTATTGCTAAACCCCTGTTTTGGTTGCTTATTAGCAATTATGCATTGCAGCCGGATACAGGACGCAAGACCCAGAGAGGAAAAGCTTGTTGGCTGCAGCGCTCAAAGCCATGAAGAGGTTATTAAACAACTGCAAATTGCATTGGTACAGCTGGGCCCAGTGGTGCTCATGTTCATTACCACGGCTTTGTTTACTTCTCGGCTTTAAAGGAAAATTTAAAATCCAGGAGCCAGTCAAGGGCCTGCCGCTCACGTGGTAGAGAGAGCGGATAATTTGGTTGTGGAGCCAGAGGGAATCCACCTTTGAGCTCCTCTTTTCGCATTGAGGCTGGGTAGTTTTGAGGGCTCTGCACTTCAAGAATGGGATTCTGTAGGGCAATTTGCAACGTTCTCCATTGGTTTAGATTTCCAGGTCCCACAATGCAGCCCTAGAAATGAGAGGAACACAAATAGGAAGTCGAAGAGGCCAGAATAAGCTTGGTCGGCTTGTTGACCAGGAAAATAACCATGTGCCACCCACCCACCTTGGCCTGCTCACGTTGTGTAGAAACAAGCACATTGAGATTTTCGTGGTGTTATTGCATGCCCAGTTTTCACAGGTACAGGGGGAACATGTGTTTTCATCTGTTCAGCTCAGAGTCACACACTTCTGTCAGGAGGAATTCACATCCAGACAAGAGAGCAGAGCTTGGCACCAAAGAATGTGTAATTTATTACACAAGAGTCATTAATATGCAGGTGGTTATGGAAATAAAAGAAAACTGATTAAGCAGCAAGTTTCAAGATGGACTGGCAGCCCCTTAGCTGAAGCAGAGGAGCAGAAAAATATCTAATGCCAAATTTGGTGAAGTGAGGGTGCACTGAAAGATGCCTTTAGAGCTGAGAAGAGGGAAATGAGAATGCAAAGATGCTTTGCTGCAGTTTCTTGAAAGCCAAAGAGAGAAAAAGCAAGGAGGAGATCTAAGTACAAATATTAGCCTCTTCTATTGTGGGTAAAACCTCAGCGCCTAGGACTTGCCGATTGTCAGGTCGGCGGTTCGAATCCCCGCGGTGGGGTGCGCTCCCGTTGCTCGGTCCCAGCACCTGCCAACCTAGCAGTTCGAAAGCACCCCCGGGTGCAAGTAGATAAATAGGGACCGCTTACTAGCGGGAAGGTAAACGGCGTTTCTGTGTGCTGCGCTGGCTCGCCAGATGCAGCTTGTCACGTTGGCCACGTGACCTGGAAGTGTCTTCGGACAGCGCTGGCCCCCGGCCTCTTAAGCGAGTTGGGCGCCCAACCCCAGAGTCTGACACGACTGGCCCGTACGGGAAGGGTTCCTTTACCTTTACCTTATTGTGGGGAATAACTCTTTTCCATGGGGCTGCAGGGAATTAGGAAGCCATTCCTGACACTTGGGCTTTAGGGATTACTTAAGTGATGCTTGGCCTTATTTTTTTAGGGAGGAGGCTAGACGTTCTAGCTCTCAGGTAGACAGCTGCCTCTTGTTGCCAGCTCACAGCCAGAGAGGATGGCAGTGAGGACAGGCCAAGGGTGGCTGCGCTCTTGTTAGATCCTTTCAGGCCCCCCTTTTTTTGCATGGAACCCCTGTTATGATGAAGGAAGATATACCTCTCCTGGGAACCCCAGCTCATCTAAGGATAAAAACAACAAGGATGGGAATGCAGGTGGGAAGCAAGGAGGAAACAATCTGAGGCGGCATAAACTCTCAGTTTATGAGAGTTTAGACTCTTTAACGTAGAAAACCCTAATGGATCTTGGACACCTGTGGGATGGGTTTCCCTAAAACAAAAGGTCTATAGGACAGCCGGGGCTGGGGAATCTACAAGGGATCTAAGTTTCCTTCCATAGGTGATGAGCTCTAGCCTTAAAGTGCTGCTAAGGAGTGCTTTTGTGATTATGGGCAATGGCAATATTTCGGGCATGGGACGTCCTGTCAGGGCTCTTAACTAGGTGAGGGGAGGAGAGGGTTAACCTTCCCTGCTGCCTGCTGCAGTCCCAATAATGCTCTGACCTCCCCTCTGACTATTATTTGCATTTTAAAAGAAGTATGCACAATAAGGGGACACAGGTGGCACTGTGGGTTAAATCACAGAGCCTAGGACTTGCCGATCAGAAGGTTGACGGTTCGAATCACCGCAATCGGTGAGCTCCTGTTGCTCGGTCCCTGTTCCTGCCAACCTAGCAGTTCGAAAGCACGTCAAAGTGCAAGTAGATAAATAGGTACCGCTCTGACGGGAAGATAAACGGCATTTCCATGCGCTGCTCTGGTTCGCCAGAAGCGGCTTAGTTATGCTGGCCATGTGACCCGGAAGCTGGGCGCCGGCCCCCTCAGCCAATAAAGCGAGATAAGCGCCGCAACCCCAGAGTCGGCCACGACTGGACCTAATAGTCAGGGGTCCCTTTACGTTTACTTTATGCACAATAAGACAAATTTAGCATCACATCTCTAATATCCCCCACCCCCCAGTTTCTGGCATCCCTAGACCCTGTCTGCCTCAGTTGGGTGCATGCCGGTTTAAAGATTTGGAAAATTTCATGGGTCTACTCAGGAGAGCACTGCTATTGCACTCAAATTCTGCTTATGGGCTTCCCTTGGGGCATTTGGTTGGCCAATGTGAGAAGAGGGTGCTAAATGGGATGGGTCTCCTTATGTTCTAAAAAGAGTCCTTGTTGCAGAGACAGTTTTAGGGGAGCACCTCTGATTCAGTTGCACTGGGTAGGGAGCCGCTGGGGACACAGCAACTATGATTTACAATGCAGAGCAAGAGGCAGAGTGGCACTGAATTTTGGTATCACGCAGGGAGGGTGTCACTGAAATTTGAGACCCCAAGATCTGCCACTGCATGCTGCTCTTTGCAGCAGCGTAACGTGGGTTGCTGGAGCCCGGGGCCATGCCTGGGGTGGGGTGGGAAGGAAATGGACAGAATATGCATGTGTCTACTCAACTTCCTAACCATGCCCACATCACCCAGGAGATTGCAGCTGCAGAGATAAGGAAAGAAGAGTTGTTCCATTATCGGGAGAGGTCACTTCCTGGTTCACAACGGAGCTGAGCAATGGAAGCACACAGCTATACTGAAGCAGCACTGGGTGTTGAAATTTTGCACCCCTAACAATTTTGCACCTGGGGCAACCATTCCTGTGCCACCCCCAATGCTGCACCACTGGCCCATTGTATTTGAGCTCTGTCTCTTTCTCGCTCCCTCTCCTCCCTCCCCTGCCCTTGCCAATATGCATTTAGCTGTCACCAGAAGCATTTTTACTTGGTATTATAGGTCAGGACATTACTAGGCAAGATGTTAAATTGTTTTTATATGCAACAACTGCAGCAAGAGTATTGTTAGCCCAGAAATGGAAACAAGAAGAAATTCCGACGAAAGAAGAATGGCAGACGAAATGAATGGACTATGCAGAATTGGACAAAATGACAGGAAGGATTCGAAACCTGCGGGACCAGAGATTTACAGAAGAAGTATATGAATTATTTGAAGAGCAACTGTAATCAACAAATTATGCTAGTAGGACTACAAGAAGTTTCATAAGGAGAAATATACGAAGTGTTACAAAGTAGAAAAAGACAGAGATATTGGTTATGAGTTTGAAATGTAACAGGGAAGATAAGAAATGCATACTGAGAGATTAGATTGGAAAATTTTCAGACAGGATTGATGGAAGTCAAAAATTTGAATAAGATGTAAAAGTATGTTTAATTGAAAATGATGTGTTAAAAAACCTAATATATATATATATATATATATATATATATATATATATATATGCAGGTTTTGGTGTCCTCGGGTGTCTTCCCGTGTAAAAGTTGGGGTGTCTAGGCGACGTTTCGACGAGGTCTCACTCGTCATCTTCAGGCTGGTGCTTTCGGCTTCTTGTTACTGGAACAGAGCAGGATCTCAGTGTTTGAGTTCCTATAAATACTGTTGAGGGGTGTGGTGTATAGCCTCCAATGTTCTGGGCCGAGAGGAAGTTCCCAGGCTAGTGTGCCTTTTCTTCTTTTGTTCCTTAGTTGCTTGAGGGATATCTTGAGTGATTTCTTGAGTGATATCCTGAGTACCACTTAGGTGGGTCATTAGGTGTGGATTAGTTGCTAAAGCCTTTGTGTCTTGACCTCTTGAACTTTGTGAAGAGTTTTTCTGAGAAGATGGCTGTAGTTGTGCTCTGGCTTGGCTTCGTGTATAGGGGCGAGCTGTGGTTTTGTGGCCTGTGCCAGCCAGATCTGTGTAGGGATTGCAGGGGGGTGCAGCATCCGGAGGTGCCATCATGGTTTGGCTACTGGATGGTGTCTGTAATTTATCTGTGGAGAGGGTCTGGGTTTGGGTCTGGTGTGGTTGATTGGTGATGGCGTTCTGTGTGCCTCTGGATCTGGTGTCAGTTTTTGTGGGGAGGGCTAATTTCCAGATGTCTGGCAAGCGGGATGTGTCGTCACGCTTGTTCATGTTGTGAGGGTGTTTCTCTATCTCGATGGCTTCCATGATTATTCTCTTGTGGTGATGTTCCATGTTAGAGAGCAATTTGGAATCTGCAAAATTAATTTCGTGTCCTGTTTCTTTCCAATATCCTCAGAAACCCCAAGGATAAAATCCAGTTGGAAAACCAAGGGGTCTATGAAATACCCTGCAAAGTCTGCCCAGCCACGTACATTGGACAAACAAACAGACGAATAAATGCACGTATCGCAGAACACAAGAATGCCGTCAAAAAAGAAGAAAAAACTTCCTCTCTTTTCCAACACATGAAAGAAACAGGACACGAAAAACTCTTCACAAAGTTCAAGAGGTCAAGACACAAAGGCTTTAGCAACTAATCCACACCTAATGACCCACCTAAGTGGTACTCAGGATATCACTCAAGAAATCACTCAAGATATCCCTCAAGCAACTAAGGAACAAAAGAAGAAAAGGCACAGTAGCCTGGGAACTTCCTCTCGGCCCAGAACATTGGAGGCTATACACCACACCCCTCAACAGTATTTATAGGAACTCAAACACTGAGATCCTGCTCTGTTCCAGTAACAAGAAGCCGAAAGCACCAGCCTGAAGATGACGAGTGAGACCTCGTCGAAACGTCGCCTAGACACCCCAACTTTTACACGGGAAGACACCCGAGGACACCAAAACCTGCATACCTATACCCGTGAAAATCTACGAAAGCAAATATATATATATATATATATATATATATATATATATATATATATATATGCATTTAACTGTCTGTTGTTAAAGGCTCTGCTGCGTGCTTGCTGTATAACAGTATGTCCTTCACTGTCTTCGGAGGCAGGGAATGGGTCTGCCTGGGTGGGCAGTTGTTGGGAGTCTTATACAGTGGTACCTCAGGTTAAGTACTTAATTCGTTCTGGAGGTCCGTACTTAACCTGAAACTGTTCTTAACCTGAAGCACCACTTTAGCTGATGCGGCCTCCTCCTGCTGCTGCGCCGCCGGAGCACGATTTCTGTTCTCACCCTGAAGCAAAGTTCTTAACTTGAAGCACTATTTCTGGGTTAGCGGAGTCTGTAACCTGAAGCGTATGTAACCTGAAGCGTATGTAACCCAAGGTACCACTGTAATGAACCAGTGCAGTGACATGCACAGGTGCCTAAATGTATGCACAGGAGAGTCAAGGTGCAACTTTTGGAGACCTGGAGATGTCACAAAAAAGGGGGACACACAAAAAAAGGGAGAGAGTGATTTGCCCAGGATGATTGAAGGGCATGTTGGTTTTCTCTTAGGAAGTCAACCCCCGCATTTCAAAGGCCTGTTTAAAATGCGATGTCTCCCTGCAGGCAAACTGACCCTTTCATACAGCGACATTATGGCTGGCGGACTTTAACTTGCTAGCAGTGCAAACAGCTAACATACCCTACCCACCTAATGTCGAAGGAGAAATGCTGCGGAGGTCTGTTTATTGACATTCCTAACAAAGTGTGCCAGTTTCACAGCACGTGTAATACAGGCCGGGCTGCTTGTGAGAAATATAACATTCTCAGCAGGGAGGGGCCAGCAGCCTGTGAAGTAAATTCGCATTTAAAAGGTTAGTGTTGGTTGCTGCCGGCGGGATCTAATAAGTCTTCACCCGATAGCTGTATGCAATTTTGTGGCTTCCGTTAATGGAAAGATTCTCCCCCCCTCCCTTTTCTTAAGCCCATCCCACAAAAGCTGGAAGGTGCAAAACAGAACAAAGATCTGTAATGTGTATGGCATTGCTTGCATGTCAGGGAGGCCACTGTACCATGTGTTTTGTGCATAAAAGTGGAATCAGACAAGAGCAGATAGTAGGGGAACAAAAACTATGGGGGGAAAGAGCAAGGAAGTGGGGGGGAGGAGGGGCGATGAAAGAAGAGATATGAGCCAGGGCAGTGACATATCCCACAAGTGTCCTGGGAAAAACGGGACATCCCATTTTTTCCTGTGAGAGCATGATGACCCTTTTGGCCACCGTGATCTTGCGCTGAGATCACACCCTCCAAAAAAGGGCTTTTTTCAGGACCGCAATCTTGCCCAGTGCCCCAAAATGCAAGATTTTGAATATGGATTTAAGTTAAAAAAGAAAAGAGATGAAGATAGTTAGTGGAAGGAGTTAATTGTATTAGAAAGAGGATTTTGGAGAACTGCTACAAAGGAGAAACAATGAAATTAAGTTAGAGTGGAATCGAGAAAGTCAGACTACAATGAAAGTTAACTTGGATTTCGGAAACTAATGCCTGTTTTTACTTTTATTCTCCCCCCCCCCCTTTCTTTTAGTATTGTAAGATGTATTGTTTCATGTTTTTTACATGTGAGATTTGTTATAAATGTGGAAAAGCAATAAAAAAATTTGATAAAAAAATGCGAGATTTTGGGCTCTGTGATTTCATGTGGGTCACATGACTCACACCAGAACACAGACATCCCAGTTTTGGGACTCAGAATGTTGTCACTTTGAAGTGTATCAACAACATCTTAGGGTTTGTTTTTTTTTTAGGTTGTTTTTTTTTAGGATAGCTTATCAAAAATAGACTTGAGAAACAAAACTCACCAGCCACTTTTTAACGTGCGTGCAGCCCCTGCCCCAAACTTCTTTGCTTGTAAACTAACACTCAGGCATGGTAGGGCAAGTGACTTCTGCCAGGCACAGTTTATGGGCATGCCTGCATGGGACCCATGGCTTCATGCCATCTCTTGGACAACCCACAGCGCAGGAGCTCTCCTGGGCCTGCCTGCCTTACTGTTGGCTTTGCATTCAGAAGCAGCAAGTGATTTTCATGAGATCCTGTGGGTGCCTTTTGCTTTGTCCCCCCCTCTCCCTTCCAGCTGCCGCAGTGCTCGCTTCATCTAAACTTTACACGATGGCTGCAATTAGCCAAACAACAAACTCTGTGTTTGACTACCTCTGTCCAAATTTGCTCAGCTCAAGCTGGAATCAGTGGTAAGCAAATGATTTTCTGTTTATATTCCACGCTAATGAAGAGCCAGTGAACGCCACCCATTAATAACGCAGGAGATGATGGTGTTTGCATAAGGACTGTATACAGCGTGTTGTCCTTACCGAGGCGGTTCCTGGAGGGTGATCCGTTTCCCAAGAAGTCCTGGATTTTCCCCCTGCGTTGCTCTTGGCTCTGTCTTGGCCCTTAGAGGGTGACTAAGTGAATGGAAGAAGCAGAAATTTATGCCCACTTTTGGTAGCAAGAAACGGCATTGGCTTTTCATTTCACTGGCCACATTCTGGGCAAGCTCTGGGGGACACATGACAGTGGTGGGTGGAATGAGGGGTAGAAGTGGACAGAGCAATTTTTTACCTTTGTACTGTAATGTAGTTTCTGCACACACACGGGTGCGCGCGCGCCCCCCCTCCATCCAGGAAAGGAAGAAGCATTATGCAAGCTCAAGGACACAGCCAAGGAAAAAGATTCAAGAAGGGTGCAAAGTGGGGCTGGTGGCTCAGGAGGGTGCAGTGGCATAGCGTAGGTTGCCAGTGCCTGGGGCCGTGCAGAGGGGATAGTGCAAGGGAAGGAAACGGACGGAGTATGCATGTGCATTCAACTGCCTAACGGCATCCATGTTGCCCAGGAGATTGCAGCCATAGCGATAAGAAAAGAAGTGTTGTTCTGTTGTCTGGAGAGGTCACTTCCTGGTTCGCATGGAGAGGCCGTTTTCAACGGAGCCTAGTGATGGAATACACAGCCTCTATTGAGGCAGCACTGGGTGCTGAAATTTCGTGCCCCTAACACTTTCGTGCCCGGGGAACTGCTCATGTAGCTATGCCAGTGGGAGGATGTGTGGCCTGGGGAGGATCCTAAGGGCCGGATAGCGAAGCATGGGGGCCACATTTGCTTCCCCACCATTGCTGCAGACTTGGCAGTTTAGGCTAAGGTTACCAGATTTTTTTTCAAAGAATCTGGGGACACTTTTTTTTTTGAAAAGAGAAAAAAAAGTTATTTTTAAAAAAAGGTATTATTTTTTAAAAAAAGAAGTAATATCTTCTCTTCTGTGGTCTCCTCTGTCACGCAGCCTTCCTCTGCACCCTGGCCTGCTCTCTTGGAGCGCTAGCCACCATAGAGTAGGCTCGTGTTGGGCCTGGGCTCGGCCACGTGTCCTTGCCCTCCCAGTGCTCTCCTACCTCTTCTCCTCAGCGGTAGCAGTGGTGCGACAACATCAGGGCTCCCCTCTTTTTTCTCCTTCCTCTTTCTCTCTCCCTTCTTCTCCTCCTTTCCTCCTTCTCCCTGCATTGGCTCTGGGGTTTTCCTGGCCCCGGAGTGCCGCTGGGCAGTTGACTGGGTGGCTGGGCAGTCTCGCTCCCAGCTTGATTTGGGTCGTAGGGGGTGTGTGTCAGTGGTTCCCCCAGTTGATGCACCGGGCACCCCCGGTTTCCCTTTGGCAGTGGCGGCAGCAGCGGCAGTCTCAGCAGCCGGGAGCCAGCCTGGTAGTGCAGTTGGCTCTGGCTGGCTGCAGGAGCTGCTCACTTGTGACGCCCGCCATTTTGCCTCGCCGGAAGTCCCCATATGATGTGTCTTGTGCCATTGAACAATCATGCAACATTCATTCCCTACTAATAAATCTACAACATTTAAAATATAAATCCGGGGACATTAAATTAAATCCGGGGACATTCCAGGCACAGATTTTGTCCGGGGACTGTCCCCAGGAAACGGGGATGTCTGGTAAGCATAGTTTAGGCTCTTTGGAGCAACAGTAGCCTCTAGGATGCAGTGCAATCCAGTTGGAACCCACCAGGCCATATGAAGCCAGCCCCTCAGTTTGAGAAACCTGGTGTCTGACTGTGTTGCCTCATGTTCCTTGATCCAGAATCTGACCACCAGCCTGCCTTTAGACCACATCACTCATCTCTGAATCCTTGGTCTTGCTCTTCCTCCACTGAAACTAGACTGCAGCCCATCTCTGAACTCAGCTGAGGGAGGTGGACCCAGCCACACTTCCAGCCACCATCAGCAAGGCAGGGCTGACCTCTCGTCCGTACCCTTGCCCATTTCCCTGGAATATGTCAAACTAATTCATTTCCTCCTTCCGCTGAGATGCCTGGTCCTAAAAAAACACAGAGCACAGAGCTAAAACAATGCCCTTTCCAATGATTCGCTTCTTCCATTTGTGACTGTGCAGATTGTGGTGAGGAGGTCCTCTGACCTCCCCCCTTCCTCTGGGCACTGGGGCCAGCCTCTTTTACGCTCTGAGATTCTTCCCGGCTGCCTGATGGTGCAGCACCAAACAGTCATTGAGATTCTCCATGCTTTATGGGATCGGAAGCCAGGAGGTAGTGCCTTCCCTTCTTAAAAGTTCCCATCAGATCTGGTCTATACATGCAGCATAGAATAAGGGGGGCAGAAAGGGCAGTGGCAGGCAAGTGCTGTGGCTCAGTGATTAGAGCATCTGCTTTGCATGCAAAAGGTCCTGGGTTCAGTCCCTGATAGGGCTCAGAATGTCCCTGAACCCCTGGAGAACCGCAGTGTAGACAGTACTGAGTTAGGTGGACCAATGGTGCAATGTGGTACAAGGCAGCTTCCTCAGTTCCTATTTAATCAGCCCTTTGTTCAATATCATAAGGACTGGGATCTTACTTTATTTTTAGGAAAAGGGACATAAATTTGCAGTTGAGCATCTGCTTTGCTTGCAAAAGATCCCAGGTTTGTTCCTAGAAAAGGCTGCCTAAATTCACACTTCTGTCTCTGCAGCTGGAAAACTGCTCTTTAGTGATCAATTGGAGCAAAGGACAATTAAGGCTTTCCCCCTGGATTGAAATTGGCTCTGATTTAAAACGGGTTTTCCCTGGGAAAGGAGCAGGGCAAGGGGAAAACCACTTGGATCCACGCTTTCTGGGCATGGGATAGTGAGGAAGAGTGGATGAGCCCTCAATCAGTGGAGAGAGAAAGAGAAAGAGAGAGAGAACCCTGAGCTTAGAGGCCTCACTTGGTACAAGACAGTTCCTATGTTCCTAATGAGCTGTTATCACTTCAAGTGACAGGTGGTAGATTTCCTATTTTTTTATGCTTCTCTGTGTAAAAACAACACCTAAGCAAATGCTCCTTGCAAGTGAAGAATTACCACTCAAAACATTTAGTGCCACCTGCTCCTTGTTCTTGCTAGATTTCTACTTGCAGTGTTTGGTTTTGGTTTTTTTTAATGCAAGGATTCAAAGCTGTGACCTGCAGAGTGAAGTGGTACAACTTCCCTTTGGATTCCAGCACCTCACTTAGTGGCATGTGTAGAACTGGGACACTTGGAGGATATGAATTCCAGCCCCCCCCCCCCAGGACTGAGGTCCCTGAGCCATAACAAAAGATGAGTTGGGTTGCATGGGGGTGGTTGGGGGACGGGGAGAGGAAAGCTGGAGAAGACATGGGAGATTCTGCCTCTTTCTTTTCTTTTCTAAAATCAGCTGTTTGACCCCTGATTGGTATTGGGACCCCGATGCTGAGGAAGGGGGAGTCCCCACTGCCTCCTCCCTTCCCCACCCCCAACGCAAAATGCAAAGAAAGTGTGCAGGTTAGGTCTGTGCTGGCGTGAACTAAGAGATTGGGGTGGGGGGCAAAGCAGATGTAATATAATAATAATAATACCCCGCCCATCTGGCTGAGTTTCCCCAGCCACTCTGGGTGGCTCCCAATCAAGTGTTAAAAACGATACAGCATTAAATATTAAAAGCTTCCCTAAACAGGGCTGCCTTCAGATGTCTTTTAAAGATAAGATAGCTGCTTATTTCCTTCACATCTGAAGGGAGGGCATTCCACAGGGCGGGCACCACTACTGAGAAGGCCCTCTGTCTGGTTCCTTGTAACCTCACTTCTCGCAGTGAGGGAGCCGTCAGAAGGCCCTCGGTGCTGGATCTCAGTGTTTGGGCTGAACGATGGGGGTGGAGATGCTCCTTCAGGTATACAGGACCAAGGGCTTTAAAGGTCAGCACCAGCACTTTGAATTGTGCTCGGAAACGTACTGGGAGCCAATGCAGATCTCTCAGGACGGGTTTATGTGGTCCCGGTGGCCGCTCACAGGCACCCGTCTAGCTGCCGCATTCTGGATTAATTACAGTTTCTGGGTCACCTTCAAAGGTAGCCCCACGTAGAGCGCATTGCAGTAGTCCAAGCGGGAGATAACTAGAGCATGCACCACTCTGGCGAGACAGTCTGCGGGCAGGTAGGGTATAAGAACTTGCCAGTGAAAGATGTCTAGCTGCAGTGTAGAAGAATCGCTCACTGAGCCCTAGGCTGCTGCTGCTGCTTTAGGCAACTTCCTTGCCTGCTCCCCCCTGCCCCCCCAGTTCTGCCAGAAGACGGAGCCTCCCTATTCCTCCTTGAGGCTGCAGGAGGAGGGCTGCGCTTGTGCGTTGTGTCAGCCAAACCTCCAGCGATGGGTTTATGCAGAACTGCCGGGAGCTGCTCAGATTTCTAATTAAGATTGAAGAAAACACACTTGGCTTCCAAAGAGTCCTTGCTGAAGTTTAATTTGATTAGCCTCTTCCCCCTCCCTCCCCCCGGGGGCCTCTTTAATTCTTTGGATTAGCCCAAGTGGCCTTTGAACATAGGGCATCCTTCAGCGGTGCTTGGGCCTCACTTGCCCTGAAAGGAGACCAGCTGGGTCAGTGGGAAAATAAAAGCATTTTCAGAAGGCTTGGGTTCAAGTCCTGCTTTGGACCTTGGTTGACCTTTAATTAAATCTCCCTGTTCTGTGCCTTGTCTGGGCATCTTCACCCAAGGGACAGTTGGTTCAAGGACACTAGCTAGTCATTTCTTGTTGCTGTGAACCATTCATATATATTCTTTTTTTTTGCTTTTGTTGCAAACAGCACAGAATGAGTTTCCAAGCAGAGGTACTGAACCTGCTTAGCTTCCCTGATTGACCTTCTAGATGATTCCCATTCCCATTCTTTCCACCTGCTTAAACAAGAGGTGCTGGAAGATTCACATCTCCGTGGAAATCCTTGCTGAGACTGCACTGCCCATTTCCCAAGCATGGAGCTTGGTTGTGCTGTCATTCAGTGATGAAAGGAAACCATTCTGCACATGCTCAAGAGCACTCTCTCCTTCAGCATTATGTATGATGGAGCTCAGCCCTAGTGCGCTCTGGAGGAAGGAGGCCTCCAGAGAGTTTCATAACCTCCAACATTTCACTGATGAAAATAAGGACATCCTATTCAGTAGAAATAGGGTTTCTGCAGCCACTCTGGGCAGCTTCCAACATATATAAAAACATAATAGAACATTAAATATAAAGTCCCTATACAGGGCTGCCTTCAGATATCTTCTAAAGGTTGTATCTCCTTGGCTTGGGATAACTCCATAGGTAAAGGTAAAGGGACCCCTGACCATTAGGTCGAGTCGTGACCGACTCTTGGGTTGCGGTGCTCATCTTGCTTTATTGGCCGAGGGAACCAGTGTACAACTTCCGGGTCATGTGGCCAGCATGACTAAGCCGCTTCTGGCAAACCAGAGCAGCGCACGGAAACGCCGTTTACCTTCCCAGCGGAGCCGTACCTATTTATCTACTTGCACTTTGACGTGCTTTTGAACTGCTAGGTTGGCAGGAGCAGGGACTGAGCAACGGGAGCTCACCCTGTCGCGGGGATTTGAACTGCTGACCTTCTGATCGGCAAGTCCTAGGCTCTGTGGTTTAACCCACAGCACCACCCGCGTCCCCGGATAACTCCATACCCCCCAACATTTATCCGATGAAAAGAGAGACATTCTACCACACCCTCCAACAGTTCTCCGATTAAAAGAGGACACACCAGGGGAAGAGCAGGATATTCCAGGATCAAATGAGAAAGCAGGCTGGCTTCTGTAAATCCGGGACTCCCTGGAAAATAGGGGCATTTTGAAGGTCTGGAGGTTTTGCTCGGCCATCCATCTCCTTCATGGCTGAGCTACGGCTAGCAAGTGAGGCTGGCCTGGAACGTTCCATTTGCTCTCCTCCCTCCTCCCACCCCCAGCCAGAGATGGAAGAGGCAGTGATTTATAGCACCTTCCTGCCTCCCCATCCCACCTGAAGGGAGCATGTCACATTGATGGATCTGCCTCATTTGCATCAGAATTTGCTCGCTGTGCCAGCCATCCTGGCTGTGGGGGCACACAGATGCAAACCCATTTGGGTTCCTGAGACAAAAAGGAGCCGTTTGCTGAGGAGGCTGCTCAGGAGGCTCTGGGGACGGGAGGAGCTGCAGAGGCATCGGGTGGGGAGATGAGTGGCACCTAAGGCCAGGCTCAAATCTCTGCACAGCCCTTGATCTTGTGTACAAACCATATCTCTCAGCTTAGGCTGCCTCACAGGGTTGTGGTGGTGACAGAAAAGTGGGATAATTCGATTCTTGCTACTCTGAGCTCCTTGTCAGGATGATTTCAATAATAAAAAGGGATGCTACCAAAGTTGGGCTGAGCCAGTTTTGTCTTTTTGTTTCGAGCCAGGAAGATTCATCCTTTAGTCCCTGATGGAGATGGCTGTGGGTTTCTTAGTTAGGGCAGTGCATAGGGAGATCAGGGACAAATATTTAAAATTCATCCATCCGACGTGTTGCTTCTTGACATGTTGTTTCAGAGTATGTTAAGGGACACTGGTGGCGCTGTGGGTTAAACCACAGAGCCTAGGACTTGCTGATCAGAAGGTCGGCGGTTCAAATCCCCGTGACAGGGTGAGCTCCCGTTGCTCGGTCCCTGCTCCTGCCGACCTAGCAGTTCAAAAGCACGTCAAAGTGCAAGTAGATAAATAGGTACTGCTCTGGTGGTAAGGTAAATGGCATTTCCGTGCGCTGCTCTGGTTTGCCAGAAGCGGCTTAGTCATGCTGGCCACATGATCCGGAAGCTGTACGCCGGCTCCCTCGGCCAATAAAGCGAGATGAGCGCCGCAACCCCAGAGTTGGTCACTAATGGTCAGGGGTCTCTTTACCTTTACCTATGTTAAGAGGGACATCATCAGAGGCCCTCCTCCAATTGCCTGCAAGTCATCAAAAGTGAGGCAGGTGGGGTGGGGCAGGACAGGTAGGCAGAGGTGGCTGTCCCTGTTATCCTGAGCCAGTGATGGCAATGTTGCTGTCACTTAGGTGGGCTATCTGTCTCACTAAGTCCCAGTGTATTGGGAAAGAGAGTGGGCAGAGAGGTAGACAGCCCAGCCACTCACTCACTCGGGCAGACCCCCCCACAATGCATTGCAGATAAAGTAAAGGTAAAGGATCCCGGATGGTTATGTTCAGTCAAAGGTGACTCTGTGGTGCAGTTCTCATCTCGCTTTCCAGGCTGAGGGAGCAGGCGTTTGTCCACAGCTTTCCGAGTCCTGTGGCCAGAATGACTAAACCACTTCTGGCACAATGGAACACCTTGACGTAAGCCAGAACACATGGAAATGCTGTTTACCTTCCCACTGCAGCGGTACTTATTCATCTACTTGCACTGGTGTGCTTTCAAACTGCTAGTGGGCAGAAACTGGGACAGAGCAATGGGAGCTCACCCTGTCACGGGAATTTGAACTGCCAACCTTTCAATCAGCAAGCCCAAGAGGCTCAGTGGTTTAGACCACAGTGCCACCTGCATCCCTTCACTGCATTGCAGGATTGGTTTGAGCAGGCAAAGGCCACATTTGCACTATACATTGCGCTATACTGGGATACCACTTCAAACAGTCATGGCTTCCCCCAAAGAATTCTGGGAGTTGTAGTCTGTTAAGGGTGCTGAGAGTTGTTAGGCAGTTCCTATTCCTCTCACAGCACTACAATTCTCAGAATGGTTTTAAAATCAATCTCCCTTCACAGGGAATTTTTAGACACCAGGCCAAAAGGTAAAGGTAAAGGGACCCCTGACTGTTAGGTCCAGTTGCGAATGACTCTGGGGTTGCTGCGCTCATCTTGCTTTACTGGCCGAGGGAGCCGGCATACAGCTTCCGGGTCATGTGGCCAGCATGACTAAACCACTTCTGGCAAACCAGAGCAGCACACGGAAACGCCATTTACCTTCCCGCTGGAGCGGTACCTATTTATCTACTTGCACTTTGACGTGCTTTCGAACTGCTAGGTTGGCAGGAGCAGGGACCAAGCAACGGGAGCTCACCCCATCAAACCTCTGACCTTCTAATCGGCAAGCCCTAGGCTCTGTGGTTTACACCACAGTGTCACCTGCATCCCAGACACCAGGCTAATACCCTTTAATTTGCCCAGGTTTTGAATTATGAAGATTTTTTGGGTCTCTCTCTCTCTCTCTCTCTCTCTCTCTCTCTCTTTCTCTCTCTTATTATTCCAACAGCTGTTTGTTGTTGTTTATTTCTTTGACATTTTGTGGTGCTTTAATTTGTGTTAAACGTTGATCTTTTTCTATTTTTGCAAGCTGTCCATGAGTGTTTCTAATAAACACAGGGTGAAGTATGTATTTATATTTTGAAAACACAAAATAAATTCTGCTTCCTTTCCCAGAAATTTCTCTCAAATCAGGGCAAACCAAGAGCAGGTGAACTTGCTTGGAGAATCAGGTGCTCGGCTGCATATTTTTTCACTCTAGGAATTGCTGTTCCTCCTCTTATTTTTCCTTCTCTAGAGCTTTCTATGCCCCACCTCCTGGCCTTTGATGGGCTCCTGCCTTGGCATGATGGAGAAGGCCTGGCCAAACAAACAGAATGTCGCAGGGGGACTTGCCAGGGGCTTCCTCTTGTACACTGTCTTCCAAGAAGAAAACACCACCCCACCCGGCTTTATTAGTGTGAAAACATTCATAAATAATTCTTCTGGAGCTGTCAGTTTTGGATGTGCACGCACCTGCATGCACATGGTGTCTGAGAAGCAGCATGAGGAGTTTCTGGCTTGGAAGGCAGAGTGATGGAATAGTGCAGGGTTCAGCAAACCTTTTAAGCAGGAGCTGGTCCACTGTCCCCAGACCTTGTGGGGGGGGGGCAGACTATATTTTTTTGGAGGGAAATGAATGAATTCCTACGCCCCACAAATAACCCAGATATGCATTTTAAACAAAAGCACACATTCTACTCATGTAAAAGCACCAGGCAGGCCCCACAAATAACCCGGAGATGCATTTTAAATAAAAGGACACATTCCGCTTATGTAAAAACACTCTGATTCCCGGACTGTCCGCTGGCCGGATTTAGAAGGTGATTGGGCCAGATCTGGCCCCCGGGCCTTAGTTTGCCTACCCATGGAATAGTGACTCCCTTCCTTATCCACCGTCTTCCTGAGGCTGCCACAGAGTGCAAGAAGCCATGGTGCACTCAATTTCAGGAAGATGAGATACCTTTACCTCAAGGTCTAAGTGAGGGAAGCACATAAGAAAATATATGCACACATTCAGGTGGCCCCCTGTTTTCTCTGCTGCCTCTGTTGCAAAGTATTTAAGCACAGACATTTTGCTTGCTCTTCAGTGCATCCCCGTGCTGGCCTCCTTGCCCTCCATTCCTGACTCCCGTGACGACGGCCAGCATGCCTTCGGAAGCCGGCTTCCCTTTGGGCGGCAGCGCCAGGGTCCCTGGAGCAGAGGTCAAGCTGTGCCTATCAAGGAGGCTGCCAGCCCTCTCAGAGGCCCAAAGGGGAGGCATCACTGGCATTGTTTCTCCCCCAGCGACACCTGAGTAAGGGAGACAGATGTGCATCAATATTTATCCGAAACTCCCAGGGAACCCGCGCGAAGTGTAATTATCTCAGCTCAATCAGCCCGGATTAGCATAACATCAAGTCACCCATCAGATGGGGGACTTGATTTCTGGGATCAAAGCCTCCTGCTGTAGCCACTGATTAATCGGGTGCAAGGGAAGCGAGGAGGGACGGATGTCTCCGATGAGGCTTTTGCAACAGCTGCGCAGCTTTGATATCCCAATCGTTGCACCCTGCAAACTCTTCCCCTTGCCATCCCTTCCTTCCTTCCTTCCTTCCTTCCTTCCTTCCTTCCTTCCTGCCTGCCTGCCTGCCTGCCTGCCTGCCAGCTCCCCCTCTTGGCTTTGCAGATGGGGAGGATTTGATCAACTCGTCTGGCATGTGGGGAGCTGGTGTTCTCTGAAACTCACCCCCCCCTCAGTATCTTAGCCCTAAATCTGAATTTACCTGAAAAATGTTGCCCCAGAATGTCTCTTTTATCTCTCAGATGACCCAAAATAGCTTTAGCATATGTAATGGAACAAGAATCCAATAACTCTATTCAGACCGGGTCTCTCCATAGTTTTCAGTTTAGTAATAAGTTGTAATTCAGCAACTTAGTTGGTCTCTAAGGTGCTACTGGACAATTTTTAAAATTTATTTCAACTGCGTCAGACCAACACGGCTACCTACCTGAATCTAGAGGTATTTTGTGTCATTTCAAAACCTGCCAAACCTATTTGTTCAGAGGTGGTGGTTTGTGGAGAGGGGGGGCGAGGAAGGAAATCCTCTGTGTTTGCACCATGGGAGGTGAAGCTCCTCTCAGCCTCGCTTCCAGCTCTGTCAAAAATCTACGGATGTGGTGGTTGCAAAAATGCAGACCGGCAACTTAATAATGAGGGTGGATAAGCAGAGGTGGGGGGTGGGGAATGACAGGAGACTGGCAAGTGTTCAGCAAACAGCCTTTCCTCTCCCCATAAAACAACTTGCACGGAAACGTGAGCAAATGCGATGTGGCGAAGATTCCAATTATCCCGTCCTCGTCCCGTCCCAGGAGGGAGATGACAGAGGCTGCCTCTTTCAGGCTGCCAATATCTCAATAACTGGAACGGAATCTCTCTCTGAGTCGGCCCAGAAGGGAGCCCAGAAGAATTACAGCAGGAGAGCGTGTGACATGCTTTCTTCCTTTAATGCGGCTTGTTCCCTGCTTTGGCGCTTTTTGTATGCTTAAATCATCTCGCAGCCCAGGAGGGGGTTAAAACGAAGCATCTGTCTTGGAGGGGCTGGGAATTCGCTGCCTTTGCACATCGCTCCCTGGCTTCACTGGAAATTATCTTTCAAAGCACAAAAGGTGTGTGTGTGTCTGGGTTTGAAAGACAGCGTGGCTTCCACTGCTAGTTTGATGTGGGAACTTTTTGAATTTGGGGAAACAACAATTTAAACAGGAATTACCAAATATTTGACAGCGGTAGTTTCCTTTAGAGTGCTGGGTCCATTTCTGGACCCAACTGTTTAAGGATCTATTGCCGAGCTGAAATGTGTGCAGAGGATGACCAAGATGATAAAGGGTCTGGAAACGGAGTTGGGTATGTTTAGCCTGGAGAAGAGGAGGCTGAGAGAATCATAGACTCATAGAACTGTAGAGATGGAAGGGACCACAAGGGTCATCTAGTCCAACCCCCTGAAACACAGGAATACTTTTGCCCAACGTGGGGCATGAACTCACGACCCCTGAGTCTCATGCTCTGCGGGACCGAGTTATCTTTTTGGTGATATGATAGCCATCTATAAATAGCTGGAGGGCTGTCACATGGAAGATGGAGCATGCTTGTTTTCTGCTGCTCCAGAAGGTAGATCCCAAACCAGTGGATTCAAATGACAAGGAAGGAGATTCTGACTGAACATTAGGAAGAACTTTCTGATGGTAGGAGCTGTCCAACAGTGGGAATGGACTACCTTGGAAGGTGGTGGACTCTCCTTCAATGGAGCCTTTTAAACAGGTTGGATGGCCATCTGCCAAGGAATCTTTAGCTGTGATTCTTGCATTGCAGGTGATTGGACTTGATGTTGCTTGGTGTCGCTTCCAACTGTACAATTCTCTGATATCACC
The DNA here is from genome assembly GCF_964188315.1 of Podarcis muralis. Classification (NCBI taxonomy): domain Eukaryota; kingdom Metazoa; phylum Chordata; class Lepidosauria; order Squamata; family Lacertidae; genus Podarcis; species Podarcis muralis. The sequence goes on from NC_135669.1 coordinate 17,106,587, forward strand.
ACCACCACCACCACCATCATTATTCCCCCCTTAAGGTCCTCCAGAAGACTGTGGCTTCGATCAGAAAATGCCTCCTAGGCTAACAAGGAGAATTCAGGCTTCTTCTTGAAGGCCCCAGGGCCATAGCTCAGTGGCAAAGCACCTGTTTTGCATGTATAAGGTCTCAGGTTCAAACCCTGGGGAGCGACTGTCAGTCTCTATAGGCAATATTGAGGTAGATGGGCAGTATAAGGCAGCTTGTAGATTCCTGTTTTCTTCCTCACATCATGCCAATCAGAAATGCTGTTCTCTCTGGGAAAAGCAGGCCACCGAGAGGGATCTCTGCTACTTCACCTCTCTTTGCTGGAGCAGACAAACAGGGGCAAGGGGGGTTATTTTGCAGGGCGGTGTCTGGGGAGGCAGCTTCAGAACCCTCTTGATGCCATCTCCTTCCTTCCACATTTATCTCCCTCTGATATCATGCCTCTTGCAGCATCATTCCTTCCTGCTTTTAATTAAGTGCTAAAATATAGATCTTAATTAAGGCGCTGATGAATTTAATTTAGAGCAGCATTACTGCTTTAACGTGCAAGATCCCGGCGCCTTGTTTGGATAATGTCGAATATCAGCTAAACGAGCGCTTTACGTGTTGCCACCGTAAATAATTCCCTTGCAAATCCCCTCTGATACGTCGACGACACTAATCCGTTTCTTCCTACAGAATATTCATGAACACCAATCGGCTTTCTTCCCACTGCATAGATTTTAATACCCAGCCCTCCAAACAGCCTGTACCTTTTCCATGACTAAAATTAGCAAATGAGGGGGACATATCAGAGGGAGAGAGAAAATGAGGAGCAGAGGCACAATTTCGATTAAAAGCCATGACTGCAGGGCCTGCCTTGAGGTTCCCAGCAACCGGGTCAAGTATAAATGCAGTAAGACAGAGCTTTGCCCTGAGAAGCCTCCACAAAACTCCCAGACACATTGCAGGAATCCAACAGGAAGACACAGTCTTTGCATTCTGATACCTGTTGAATTCCAGGCTCAGAGAGTATGTTGATTTATTTATTATATTTATATTCCATCCATCAAAACAAGATCTCTGGGTGGTTCACAAGCTGATATAAAAGAAAATATAAAATAAAAATAAACTAACATACTGAGCAGCATCTTTATACTCTGCTGTTCCTTCCTTCCTTCCTTCCTTCCTTCCTTCCTT